>NC_060231.1:0-79807 GCF_907164935.1 Osmia bicornis bicornis
TTCACCGTCGCCTGCCGCGACCGCAGGGGGGCGGGCCGTGGACTACTACACCGAGCACGCGGCCCCGACCGCCAAGGGGTGGGGGGGCGTCGGGGACGGCCGCGCTCATGGATGGCATTGCTGCGCTCGTCCCGCGGAGCGTTGCCGACCTCCGGCTGGAGCTCGTCGAGGATCGGGCTCGGCCCCGCCCCCCGGCGGGCGCTGCCGGTCGCCCCCCTCCTGCCACCTCTGGACAGCAGGGGAAGGGGCAGGGGCAACAGCGCGGAGATCCCACGTCATCCGGGGGAACTCCGCAGCCCCAGAAAAAGGGTTCGTGGTCGGCTGGGACTGGCGCACCTTCCCGCCCCACGGCCTCCTCCGGCTCGTTCGTTGCCGACAGGGTGGCAGAAATCCAGGAGGACCACCGCCAGGAGACCCAGGCGTGGTCCAAGGTGGTAGGCCACAAAGCCAAGAAGGCAGAGGCGGCGAGGAAGACGGGGAGGAGGACGACGGCCTGGACGACAGATCCCCGGCCGCACGAAAGGAGGCAACCGCGGGGGTCAAGGCGACAAAGGAGTCCACAAAGAAGCCCCGCCTCGCCCGCCCCCCCAAAACCCCGGCGGTCACGCTAACGGTCGCGCCCGGGGCGAAGACCACCTGCTGTGTGGCCATGATCAGGGCCAGGCAGGAGGTCGACCTCGCGGAGATCGGCATCACCGGCGGTCTCGTCCTGGAGATCGCCGGGACGGAGAGGGCGGCAAAGGCGGCGGCCCTGGCTCGCCGCCTCCAAACTGTGTTCCGCGGGTCCGATGAGGTTAGGGTGGCGTGCCCAGTTAAGATGGGCGAGATCCGCCTCATCGGGCTCGACGATTCGGTCACCCGGGAGGAGGTAGCAGCGGCGGTGGCAACCGGAGGAGCCTGCACCGCGAAGGAGGTCAAGGTGCGGGAGATTCGCGCCCCATCCCGTGGCCTGGGGAGGGCCTGGGTGAGGTGCCCCATCACCGCAGCCAACAAGGTCGTCGACGTGGGGAGGCTGAGGGTCGGCTGGTCCTCAGCACGGGTCGAGGCCCTGGCGGCTCGCCCCCTGCAGTGCTACCGCTGCCTGGAGACTGGACATGTCAGGCAGCGGTGTCCCTGCGGGGTCGATCGTTCGGACCGCTGCTTCAAATGCGGCGATCTGGACCATCGAGGCAGTGGCTGGACGGCCCCGCCGCGGTGCCCCCTGTGCACCGATTCAGGGCGGCCCGCGGGGCACAGGATGGGGACCAGAGGATGCCCGTCGGTCACCGCGAAGAAAGGGCGGAAGAAGTCCGCCAAAAAGACGAGCGCGAAGCAGTCCACGGCTGCATCGCCCACTGGGGTAGCGGGCCCCAGCAACGCAGGAGCAGCCGTGGAAGCAGCGGTGGAGCCGGCGCGCAATGGGTCCTAAGGGTCCTTTCCTGCAGGCCAACATCAACCACTCGGCCGGGGCGCAGGAACTTCTGCTACAAACCCTGACAGAGTGGCAGATTGAGGTTGCGGTGGTGTCGGAGCCGTACCGCGTACTGGACCGACCCCACTGGTTCGGCAACGCGGCGGGCTCCGTCGCCATCGTCCTGGGGGGTCGGTACGCCCCCCCGCCCGCCGATGTCTTAGCACGGGGGCGTGGTTTTGTGGGCGTTGACTGGGGGGGCGTAGCAGTGGTGGGCGTGTACGCGCCGCCCATCTGGTCCCTGGAGCGGTTCGAGGAGTTCCTGGACCGGGTGGGGAGCGTTGTGGTTAGCTCCCACACCCGGCCGACGTTGGTCCTCGGGGATTTCAACTCCAAGGCCGAAGCCTGGGGGTCACCGAGGACCGACGCGAGAGGAGGGGCGGTACTGCTCCGGGCGGCTGGCGCGGGGCTCCTGCTCCTGAACAGCGGCTCCGCCAGCACCTGTGTTCGGGCTCAGGGGGAATCCATTGTGGATCTGGGCTGGGCGTCCCCTGTGGCCGGGCGCATGGTGGAAAATTGGAGTTATCATAATTGGAGTTATATAACAAATGATATTGATATTAAATGTACACTCAGACCCATCGAAGTTGTCGCAGTGAAGTTGGCGCGCTAACGCATTCACGCCGCGGCGGCGTTAGCGCGCCAACTTCACTGCGACAACTTCGATGGGACTCAGTGTACATTGGTCTGTGGGATTAAATCAGTATATTAAATTACATCTGATGTAGCTAGAGTAATAATGGTATTGTTATTAAATATACATTGGTCTGTGGGATTAAATCAGTATATTAAATTTCATCTGATGTAGATATATTAATAATGATATTGTTATCAAATGTATATTACATATCAAATGTACATATAGAAATAACGATACTGCCAATATATGTACATTGATCGGTGGGATGTGATCATTATATTACATTATATCTAATGAAGATAGAAGTAATAATGATATTGTCATTAAATGTACATTGGTCTGTGGGATTAAATCAGTATATTAAATTTCATCTGATGTAGATATAGTAATAATGATATTGTTATTAAATGTATATTACATATCTAATGTGGATATAGTAATAACGATACTGTTATTATATGTACATTGATCTGTGGGAAGGTATCAGTATATTGCAGGAGATCTAATGTAGATATAGTAATAATGATACTGTTATTAAATGTATATTACATATCAGATGTAGATATAGTAATAACGATACTGCCATTATATGTACATTGATCGGTGGGAAGGGATCATTATATTACATTATATCTAATGTAGATACAGTAATAATGATATTGTTATTAAATGTACATTGGTCTGTGGGATTAAATCAGTATATTACATTTCATCTGATGTAGATATAGTAATAATGATATTGTTATTAAATGTATATTACATATCTAATGTAGATATAGTATTAACGAAACTGTTATTATATGTACATTGATCTGTGGGATTAAATCAGTATATTAAATTACATCTGATGTAGATATAGTAATAATGGTATTGTTATTAAATGTACATTGGTCTGTGGGATTAAATCAGTATATTAAATTTCATCTGATGTAGATATAGTAGTAATGATATTGTTATTAAATGTATATTACATATCTATTGTAGATATAGTAATAACGAAACTGTTATTATATGTACATTGATCTGTGGGTAGGGATCAGTATATTACATTATATCTAATGTAGATATAGTAATAATGATATTGTTACCAAGATCACATTGATCTGTGGGAAGACATCAGTATATTACATTATATCCAATGTACATATTTTAAATCAAATTTAAAATTAAATTTTAAAAGAACGTTAGGGTTATATTTTATTAAATATAACCTTATTATTTTAAATTTATTTATATTTATATACATATATAAATTTATTAAATTTAAATAAAAATTTAATTTTATAATATAAATATGTTAGAGCTGGAGGGGCACACAGAATCACGATACGGTGTAAAAGTATGATTAACGTATTTATTATATTCATAATCTTAACTCTAATATAATATAACTATATAAATCATGTTAGATGTAACGTAATATATGGTTAGAAAAAGTAGAGAGTCGAAATCGGAGATGACGTAATGTCATCGGTAATGGATGGCGCTCGAATTGAATTGCACCAACACCTCCTCTCAATACGAGCATCACGAACAATTGCCACATTAAACAATTCCCATGTGTTTAATACAAAAATAGTGTTTATCTCTAGGCAACGGTTTCGTAAGCACATCTGCCGGCATATTTTCAGACGACAAATACTCTAATTTAAAATTATCTTTCTTAAAAACGTCACGCAAAAAATGAAATCTAATATTAATGTGTTTAGTACGCGGATGTACAATAGGATTCTTTGCAAGTAGTTGCGCGCCAAGATTGTCATTATACACAGTCATTTTCGATAGCGCACAAAATCCTAATTCCTTGAGGAATTCCGAAAAATAAATCCCATCCTTAACAGCCTCTGCCAAGGCCACATACTCCGCTTCTGTAGATGACAAGGCCACAGCTCGTTGCTTGGTGGACCTCCAACTAATTGGACCATTTGACAAAGTTGTGACGTATCCTGTATATGATCTCCTGTCCATCTTGCATCGCCCCCAATCAGCATCTACATATATCTTAGGGCAATCGTCTGATTTCCTGTAATTAATGCTATAATTTATAGTACCTTTTAAATATCTCAATACCCGTTTAGCAGCCCCCCAATGGGCTTCTCCATTACAATCATTAAATTGTGCCAATGTGCTGACTACATGAGAAATATCGGGTCTCGTGGCAACAGCGAGATACATTAGGGCACCGACAAGTTCACGATACGGCCTCCTCTTGTTCGAATGGTCTGTACTGACTCTATTCAATGCAGAGTCTTTGTCCATGGGAGTAGCCACAGGATTACACTCTTCCATCCCAAACCGTTTCAATAGATCCAAAATATATCGTTTTTGAGATATTCCTATTGTCCCAGATGCCTGCTCAATTTCTATTCCCAAACAATACTGAGCCTTACCGAGATCCTTGACATCAAATTCATCGGCTAACTGCCTTTTAGTTTCTGTAATCCAACTTAAATCCTTTGAAATAATTAACATATCGTCAACATATACAATTATGAACAACGTAGATTCGCCCCTCTTTGAATGGTACACGCAAGGATCAGCAACCGTCGATTTAAACCCCATTTCTTTTAATTTTTGAGAAAGTCGATTATGCCACTGTCGACCCGCTTGACGTAGGCCATAAATGGCTTTGTTCAAGTGACACACTAGGTCCTTATTTTCCTTCGAACAACTTAATAACTCTCTTGCAGCTTTCTTTACTTGACTTTCTTCCTTAACATCATTGGCTAAGGCATTCAAACATTCATTTAATAATTCAGGTCTTTCCATATAGACCTCCTCTGGAAGGGTTCCGTTTAAATATGCGCTTGTGACATCCATGTTCAATGGTCATGCCAAATTTGACTGCTAAAGCAAGCAATAATCGTACGGATTCCAGTCGCGCTACGGGCGCAAAAGTATCAAAAAATTCTATCCCAGGACGTTGCGCATACCCTTTGGCAACTATTCTAGCTTTCCGTTTTGCTAGAGAGCCATCCGAATTATACTTATTTGTCAATACAGTTCTACAACCGATTACTTGTTTCTTTAATGGACGCGGTACAAGTTTAAAAGTATCATTTTTAACTAAATTTCGTACCTCGTTTCTTATTGCATTTATCCATTCTAGTCTGTCTTCGCCAGTAAGCGCGTCATCTATTGAAACTTCGGCTATGCTTGCCACCAATTCAGCCAGATTAGTCTCATGGTCTTCCGTGATTTCTGGTTCGTTTTCTTCATGGTTCTCCTCCGTATTTTCTTGAGTACCTCCATTTGGAGCTGATTGATTGTTATTTGTACGACAGTGAAATAGTTTTCTAGGGCGTCCCCTTTTTCCGGTTCTCTCGACTCTAGGCCTTCCTGGTGCTCTCATCAGCCGTATTGCATCTTGATTCTCATCAGCTGTTTCGTCTTGACCAGTCTGCTCTTCGATCAGCTCTTCTGCATTTTCTAAATTTGCGGGTTCGATAAGAACATTTTCATTTCCAATACATGTATCCGGTTCGCTACATTGTTCAGGAGTTTGAACAATTTCCTGATCCACACATGTATTATGTTTGTAATTTCCTTTCTCAATTACACGAATATCTCTGGATACGATTACTCTCTTTTCATTGGGAAGCCATACTCGATATGCTTTCGACGTTTCTGAGTAGCCTATGAAAGTTCCTACTTTCGTCCTTTGTGCAAACTTTGGTTTATTTGGATCCTTGTTCAATACATACGCCTTCATTCCAAATACCCTTAAGTGTTTCAAAATAGGCCGTCTGTTATTCCAAAACTCAAACGGAGTCTTACCTTTAGGCATTTTGTTGGACACCGATTTCCCAGATAATTGGCAGTCAATACGGCTTCAGCCCAAAATCCATGACTTAATTCAGCATTTAACAACATACATCTTGCAGTTTGAACCAGTGTGCGATTTTTGCGTTCAGCAACTCCATTTTGTTCCGGAGTATAAGGCACGGTTAGACGTCTTTGTATACCCTCATTTCGCAGGAAGTCATCAAATTGTTTGTTACAATACTCGCGCCCATTATCGGTCTGGAGGTATTTAATTTTACATCCAGTACGTCTTTCTACATAACTTTTATATTCCTTAAACTTTTGCAACACTTCATCTTTTCTTTTTAAAAAATAGACCTCACTCCATCGCGAGTAATCATCGATAAATAACAACATATATCTGCTTCCACCAAGAGACTCGACACTCATGGGGCCGCAGACATCTGAGTGCACAATCTCTAATAATTTTGAGCTCCGTTGGCTTTTCTTTGGAAACGAGGTGCTGGTTAGCTTACCTTGTATACATATTTCACACACAGGCATTTGTGTTTCTCTTTGAATACTGATACCAATGGCATGTTCCTTGTTTACAATATCTAATAAATCTCTAATGTTCAAATGACCCATTCTTTCATGCCATAATTTTAATTGGGATTCTCCTGATCTGTCAGAACACATATTCTTAGCTGCTTCATTTTGTTCCTCACAAATATAATATAAATTTCCAAGACGACCAGCTTTTAATTTTACTCTTCCATCTCGTCCTATTACAATTGCCTCTTCTTTCCTAAAAATCACAGAGTTACCTTTATCTGTAATTTTTGCAACAGACATTAAATTGGACCTTAGATCTGGTACATATAAGGCATCTTCAAATTCAATATCCTTCATTTCTTGATTCATACATGTTTTGATACGCACATTACCTCTAGCCTTGACCGTAGCCAGTGCATTATTGGCTAAATTTAGTTTTTCACGGTCTGTAGGTTTCATTTGAATAAACTTGGACGAGTCTTTACAAAGATGAGTCGTACAACCACTGTCCAGACACCAATATTGCTTTTCTGGATCCTCAGTAGCGACATATGTCTCATCATTAGCATCACAATTTACATAAAACAATTCTTGAGATTTACCTCCATAAGTTTTATGATCAGTTCTCTTTGAATAACAGTCAGGAGCTTTATGTCCTACTTTACCACATTTATGACAAACAATCTTTGGTCTTCTAGCAGCATATTCTTTGGTATTATTCCACTGTCCTTTAGTCTTCATCTCCTTTCTTCGAGAATCCTCATTTCTTCTATAATTGCCCTTCACTGCCATCGCATCATGATCTTCTGACGTCTTCTGATGCCTGGTCTCAAATTCTTCCAGAATTTTGATCTTTAAGGTATCTAAATCTGGAAGATCATCTCTGGACTCCATGGCGCACCTGAAATTCTCATAATTTTCAGGCAGACTATTAAGTAGCATCGCACTTTGTAAATCTTTGTGAATATCAATGTTCATTTCCTCTAACTTATCAATTATTTCGATGAACTTATCTATATGTTCTCGGACGTCTTCTCCACTGGACATACGGTGCGTCGTCAACTTTCTTAATAATGACGCTCTTTTCGCGGGACCTTTCGATGCGTAGATAGAACGTAATTTCTCCCATACCTCGTTTGCGGTTTGACACGCCTTGATTTGTTTTAATTCCGAAGGACTAATTGATAAAATAAGATCAGACTTTGCTTTCTGATCATTTATATCCCATTCCTTCGCTGCAGCCTTCGTTACTGGATCTTCGGGATCAATTAACGGTCGTTCTATTGTTCCATTTACATAATTCCATAAATCGTTCTTTATTAACAACGCTTCGGCTTGCATACACCATGTATCATAATTTTCTTTACTTAAAGTTTCTATTCTGGTCATATTTCCAATGCTACAAGCCATTATTATTTTCGCGGCACTTTTTCAAGCACGTGGTTAACCTCACTATTTCGGACTCGCGTTACCGATATCCTATTAGTTTAACCAAAATGAAATTTTCCTTTCTTTTTATCTGGGCCCATAACCTGTTAGAGCTGGAGGGGCACACAGAATCACGATACGGTGTAAAAGTATGATTAACGTATTTATTATATTCATAATCTTAACTCTAATATAATATAACTATATAAATCATGTTAGATGTAACGTAATATATGGTTAGAAAAAGTAGAGAGTCGAAATCGGAGATGACGTAATGTCATCGGTAATGGATGGCGCTCGAATTGAATTGCACCAACAAAATATTTAAATTTTAAAAGAACCTTATTATTTTAAAATTTATATTTATATACATATATAAATTTATTAAATTTAAATAAAAATTTAATTTTATAATATAAATATTTAAATTTTAAAACAACGTTAAGATTATATTTTATTAAATATAACCTTATTATTATTATTATTTTAAATTTATATATTATATAAATTTATTAAATTTAAATAAAATTTAATTTTATAATAAATATAAATATTTAAATTTTAAAAGAACGTTAAGATTATATTTATTAAATATAACCTTATTATTATTATTTTAAATTTATATATTATATAAATTTATTAGAGTGTTCCTTTGGGTCCGGCCTGCGAGAAAATCACCCTGTATACTAATTACTCAGATGTATCCTATGTAATTACTGGAAAAGAATTATATTTTTTTTGTATTATATATATATATATATATAATTCGTAATAGAGACTCCCGTTCGGGACACGGCTGCGTTAAGAAGTGATAAGTGCTCGCTCAGTAGAATTCTACAATAACCAGGATAAAGAAGAATTGGAGGGGCAGGAAGCCACACCAAAGCAGACAAAAAGACAGGAATAGACAAGAAAGATAAGTAATAAGAGAGAGGGAAAGAAGAAAGAGAAAAGAGAGCAGAGGAAAAGGTGCAATTGTAGGTTAGGAACGGAGAAGAGGCGACAGGATCGACAAAAAAGGCGGGAGAGAGAGACATCTAGATCGAAAGAGAAGAAGAGGAAAACAGAAGAGCAGTCGGCAAGGAAGAGGCAGCGGCGAAGAATATCAATAAGAGAGAGATGGGAGACGAGAAAGAGGAAAAGAAGGTGGGGGAAGGAAAGAGTGAACAGGGAAAACAAGAGAAAGGAGGAAGGAGAGGGAGACCCTCAATCGTAGAAACTCTCACAAGAGAAAGATCACAGAGTATAGGAAGCATGGCGAACCTGGAAGAAATATGGAAAAGGAAGAGAGATGAAGAAAAGGAGGAAGAAGTAGAGAAGGGGCAAGGGGGAGGGGGTAACAGGGAAACAGACAACTGGATGTTTAAAGAAAGCATGCTGATAGGGAGATCACCGGAAAAGAAAAAGGAAAGAAAGGAAGAAGGGGGAGGGATGGGAGAAGTAAAAGAGCTAATAAGAGAAATGAACAAAAACCTAGGAGGAAAAATGGAGAGGATGGACACAAATATGAAGCTACTAGGGAAGGATATAAGAAGAGAGATGGAGCAACTAAGAGAGGAAATGAGAAGAAGAGAAGAGGAATGGATAGAGCAGAAAAGAGACCTGGAGGGGAAGATGGAAAAGATGATGAAGAAAATGGAGGAGATAGAAAGAAGGGAAGGGGAGGACGAGAGATGGAAAGAGATAGAAGAAAAAATGCTAAAGGCAACGCAAGATGCAGCAGGAAGTAGAAGAGAGAAGTCAAGAGGGGGAAAAATAGAAGAGAAACTGAAGGAGATAGAAAGAAAACTGGAGAGGAAAGAGAAAGAAGAGAGAAGGAAAAACATAATAATTAAAGGAACAAAAACGAAAAGGGAGGAGATGAAAGAAAAAGCAGAAGAGATCTTAAAGGTCACGGGGGTAGAGGGCGCAATAGAGGAGGTAAAAGCGGTGGGACCAGTAGAGAAGGGAAAGGAATTATACATGATGCAAGTAAAAGTAAAGACTGTCGAGCTGAAGAGGAAAATAATGGAGAACAAAAGGGCGCTAAAGGGAAGAGAAGAGAGAATAGAAGATGACCTAACTTGGGAGGAAAGGAGAACACAGTGGACATTAAGAAGAATCGCAAGAGGAGAAAGAGAGAAAGGAAAAAACGTATGGGTAGACTCCAAGAAAATAAGAATAGAAGGGAAATGGTGGAAATGGGACGACGACAAGGGTGTACTAATGGACGGGGAGGGGAAAGAATGGAAACTCACCCATGAAGGGGAGCTGAAGAAGGGGGAAGAGGGGAAAGGGACATAGGGAGTAATGAGGGAGAGGAGGACGTCAAGCCACAGAAGGAAAAAAGAGAAGGAAAGAGAAGAAGAAAAGTGGAAGAACCAGATGAAGAAGCATGCGAGCAGTCCGAAAGAGAGCATGAAAGAAACAGAACAGAAAGAGAGAAGAAACAGGAGAAGAAAAAAGGGACAAGAGGAAAAGAAAGAAAAGAGGATGGAAGCTGGACAATAGGATTTTGGAACTGCGCAGGAGTATTAAATAAAGATATAGAATTTTGGGAGACAATAAAAGAGTGGGACGTGGTAGTGCTTATAGAAACTTGGCTGGAAGAGAAAGGTTGGGACAAGATAAGAGACAGGATGCCAAAAGGATACAGGTGGGAAGCGCAACTAGCGAAAAGGAAAAACAAAAAAGGAAGAGCAATAGGGGGGATGATAATGGGAGTAAAGGAGGAAATATTGGGCAAGGGAGGGAGGATTATAATGGAGGAAGGGAAAGAGGACATAATATTGGCTGAATGCAAAGGGGGGAAATTAAACTGGAGGATAGTAGGAGTGTACGTAAACGGAGACATGGAAACAAAGATAAAGGAACTCAGACCATGGTTAGAAGAAACAGGGGAAGGGAGAAGGACGATAATAGGAGGCGATTTTAATGCGAGAACGGGAGAAGAGGGGGGAAGCAAGACAGAGGAGGAGGATGAAGAAAGAGATGAAAAAAGAAAATCCAAAGATAAGAAGTGCAATGCGGAAGGAAAGAGATTACTAGAGGCGCTGAGGGAGACTGGTTGGACTATACTGAATGGAACGATAGAAGGGGACAAGGATGGTGAATTTACATACACAGGGGCTAGAGGAGAAACAGTGATAGACTACGTTATAGTAGAGGAAGAAGGAAGAGAAGAGATTAAAAAGATGGAAATTGGGGACAAGATAGATTCAGACCACCACCCCTTAATAGTGGAAGTGAGAGAGGGGGGAGTGCAATGCATAGCGGAAGAAAGGAGAAGGAAGACAGCGCCAAGAGAGGTCGGAACAGGGAAGGAGTGAATTTAGAAAAGGAATATGCTGGAAGAAAGCGAAGAACAAAGAGTTGAACGACGATTTGGAGATAACTCTAGAAGAATTCAGGAAAGGCCTAGAGAGAGGAAGTAAGAAAGGGCGCAAGACCAAGAGGAATGGATGGTGGGACGAGGAGTGCAAAGGGAGAAAAAAGGAGGTTAGGAAAGTGCTAAGAGACTGGAGAAAAGGGAGAAAAGAGGTAGAGAGCTACAAGAAGGCAAAGAATGAATACAATAGGCTATGCGAAGAGAAAAAGAAAGAAGAAAATGAAAGGTTTGTAAAAGAGATAGAGGGGGTGAAAACAGACAAAGATGTATGGAGAATAGTCAACAGGGAGAGAAAAAGGAGAGGGCAGCCCCAGACGAGCATATCGGAGGAAGAGTGGAAAACACATTTTATGAACTTACTGGGAGGGACGGAAGAAAAAGTAGTGATGGGGGGAGCCAGAATAGCAGAAGAGGACGGAGAAAAAGAAATAAGTAAGGAGGAGATAAGAAAGGCAGTGGCGAAATTGAAGGATGGGAAAGCGGTGGGGGGGGGATGGGATTCCAAACGAGGTCTGGAAATATGGGGGGGAGGAAGTATCAGAATGGGCATGGGAGGTATGCAACAGGGTCTGGAGAGGAGAGGGCTGGCCGGAGGGCTGGAAGGAGGGGATAATCGCGCCAATCAAAAAAAAGGGAAATGGAAACCAGGCGGGAGATTACAGGGGGGTGACACTGATGCCGACACTGTATAAGATATACACAGCGGTATTGACGGAGAGACTGAGGCAAGAGGCAGAAAGCAAGAAAATGATACCGGATAACCAGACGGGATTTAGGAAAGGAATGGGCACGATGGACAATATATATGTACTGAATTTCCTGGTAAATAGGCAAATAAAGAAAGAGAAAGGAAAGGTGATGGCGTGCTTTATCGACTTGAAAGCCGCATTCGACTCGGTAGACAGAGGTGTGCTGATGGAAGCATTAAGAGAAAGGGGTGTAAGAAAAGGACTCAGGGAACGAATTAAGGAAGTGCTGAGAGAAACCAAAAGTAGAGTAAGAACAAATGAAGGAGCAACAGAGCCATTTTGGACAGCGAGAGGCTTAAGATAGGGATGTCCAATGAGCCCGCTACTATACAATTTACTAACGGCCGACCTGGAAGAGACGATGCGGAAGGGAGGGACGGGAGGGATTAGAACAGGGGAAAGGAAAATATACACGCTAGCATATGCGGACGATGTGGTTCTCCTGGCAGAGAAAGAAGAAGATTTGGCAGCAATGATAAGAAAACTGGAAAGGTATTTAGATAAAAAGAAACTAGAGTTGAATAGAGAAAAATCAAAAGTAATGAGATTTAGGAAAGGGGGTGGACGATGGAAGAAGAGGGATTGGGTTTGGAACGGAAAGAAAATGGAAGAGGTAAAAAGTTTCAAATACCTCGGATACGTGTTCAGAAGAGATGGAGGAGGTGAGTGGCATATCAAACATAGAGTGAGCAGAGCGAGCGCAGCGATGAGACAAGTATGGGGAATTGGAAAAAGAAGATTCGGAAAGGACTGGAAGAGAAGACTATGGTTATGGGACAGACTGATATGGCCGATAATGGCGTATGGGGCCGAAATCTGGGGGTGGAAAGAAAGGAGAGAACTAGAAGGGATCCAAGAGAGATTTCTGAGGTGGACATTAGGGGTGGACTGGTGCACACCGGGGTACATGGTAAGAGAAGAGTTGCAAAGGCCAAAATTGAGAATCAAAGCAGGAAGGCTGGCATGGGGATTCGAGAGGAAGATGTGGGAGGGTAGAGGAGGGGAACTAGCAAGGACCTGCTGGGAGGAGATAGTCAGAGAAGAACAAAAAGAGAGGACAAAAAGCAAATGGGAGGAAGAAAGGAAAAAATACTTTGAGGAGAGGGGAATAAATCTAACAGCACTGGAAATGAAAAGGAGGGAAGGAGAAATGGGCTTCGAGTGGATTGAAGAAGTAGAGATGCAACAGCAAGAAAGAGAGAGATGGGACAAGATAAGGGAATCAAGATACAATAAATGGTATAAGGAGATCAAGAATGCTGGAATCCCTAAGTACCTGGAAAAGGGATGGAAAGAAGAAAGATGGAAAAGACTAGCTAGATTTAGGATGGGGAATGAAATAAACGAAGCGAAATATTGGGAAAAAGAAGAAAAAAGGAGGTGCAGGAAATGCCTGTGGGAGCAGGAATCGTGGGAGCACGTATGGGAAGGGTGTGGGGCAAACAAAGAAAGACAAGAAGGATGGCAAGAAAAAGTTAAAGTACTGCTGGGGGAGGAAGGAGAAGGAGAACAATGGATGAAGGAAATGGAAAAAGAAAGGTCAATGGATAAAGGCGATACGACGAACAAAAGTGCTAGGATGGAAGAAAAGAAAGAACGCGACATTACCGACAGAAAGGGCTAGCAATAGGAACAAGGAAAGAAAAATTTACAGTTGGCAGCAGAGCGAACAAACGGAAAACAGGTGGCTACACTGACGAGACACGTGGTGCGAGAGTAGGGAAGCACGCAACAAGTGGAAAGTAGAAGGAAAGGTAAAAGTGAATGGTAACACCTAGGAAAACAAAAGAACCGAAAAGAAACAAGGTAGAAGCAAAGAGCGGCGGATCCTAAAAGAAAAGAAAAGAAAGGCAAAGAAGAATAGGAAAGGTAAGAACTACACAAGAGGAGAAAGAAGGAAATAAAATAATTTTTAACAAAAAAAAAATCCGACTTCGAAATGCACTAAAAAGTATAAAATAATTTCTATTTCATTTATATCTGTATTCCACAGCTATTAATACAATCTACTTAATCGTTAAATAGGATACTAAATATATTTCAAAGTTTTCGGAGGCGGCGCAAAATTAAAAACTTTTCCTCTACTAGGAACATCCTAGTTCAGGTGTCGGCAACCAGTGACAAATGACCCATTTGATAATTTCAAGTAAACAATATTCAATGGGAATCAATATCCCCATTGCGAATTAACTATACTGCAGTTCACGAGTGACCGCACTTAACTCGCGCAGCTAGTGACCTACTGAGGTCTAGGGAGATTTTTAATAGTGCGTGTGATTCCCCTTTACAGCTTGCTTCTTACTTTGCGTTCACATTATTTTTTTCCGGAAAATAATAGAATTTTCATTGCATCGTGAAACTTTACAATATCATTACCGGTTTTCAGTTATCGTACGTCATATATTTCTGCCCACCATTTATATGATCGCAAAGTATAGTAAGAAGCAAGCTGAAGAGGGGAATAACACACGTTATTAAAAATCTTTCTAGACCGGCGCGAGTTAAGTATGATCTCTTGTGAACTGCAGTATAGTGCATGTACATCAGAAGTGCTGCCAATTTCTCAGACAATCGTTACAATTACAAATGTTTTCAGCCAGACCTATAATTTTTCTCTTACGACTTATAAATTACCAAGTTTGCCATACCGCAATCAAATCGTTATTGGCAGCATCGTTTGCTCGGGTATTTTTAATTTTGCGCCGCCTCCGAAAACTTTGAAATATATTTAGTATCCTATTTAACGATTAAGTAGATTGTATTAATAGCTGTGGAATACAGATATAAATGAAATAGAAATTATTTTATACTTTTTAGTGCATTTCGAAGTCGGATTTTTTTTTTGTTAAAAATTATTTTATTTCACACGTTTTAGTGGAATTAGAGAAACGAACAATATTTGTAGGATGCCGTAAGGTGATATTTCGTTCTCAATGGTTTACTAAGGATCAAATACAGGTGATTGATTATTAATAATAAAAAATATTTTTCAACAAAAAAAAAACCGACTTCGAAATGCACTAAAAAGTGTAAAATAATTTACATATCATTTATACCAGTATTCCACAGCTATTAATAAAATCTACTTAATCATTAAATAGGATACTAAATACATTTCAACCTTTTCGGAGGCGGCGCAAAATTAAAAACTTTTCTTCTATTAGGAAGATCATAGTTCATGCGTCGGCAACCTGTGACAAATGACCCGGTTGATAATTGAAAGTAAACAATATTGAAGGGGAATCAACATACCCATTGCAGATTAACTATACTGCATTTGAGTGTAGACCATACTGAACTCGCGCAGGTTACTAGGTGTAGGGACATTTGTAATAACTTGTGTGTTTCTCCTGTATGTACACCTTGCTTGTAACTTTACGATCATATAATTGTTTCTTTGAAAAAAAATAATAGTAATTTCATTGTATCGTGTATCTGTACCATCTCATCATCGGTTATCACCTATCGTACGTCATATATTTCTGTCCGCCATTTATATGATCGCAAAGTAAGAAGCAAGCTGTAGAGGGTAATCACACACGTTATTCAAAATCTCCCTAGACCCAGTGAGCGAGTTAAGTGTGGTCTGTCGTGAATTGCAGTAGAAATGTACATCAGAAGTGGTAGCAACTTCTGATACAATCGTTAGAATTAGAAATGTTTTGTGCCGTGTGTATAACGTTTCGAATTGTATTTCTTACGACTGATGAATGACGAAGTTTGCCATACCGCTGTGGAATCGTTATTAGCAGGATCGTATATTTTTTTTTTTTTTTTAATTTTGCGCCGCCTCCGAAAAGGTTGAAATGTATTTAGTATCCTATTTAATGATTAAGTAGATTTTATTAATAGCTGTGGAATACTGGTATAAATGATATGTAAATTATTTTACACTTTTTAGTGCATTTCGAAGTCGGTTTTTTTTTTTGTTGAAAAATATTTTATTTCACAGTTTTTAGTGGTACGTTTAGTATTTGTAGGATGTCGTAAGGAAAAAATAAAGGAAAACAATCGGAATAATATTTGTTGTATTTTGTGTATTTAAAATATGTTAAAATAAAGATAAATATAAATATAAAAAATTAAAATTAAAAATACTAATAGAAATGAAATGAAAAGAAAGAAAAATAGAAATATAAAAAATGAAAATAAAAAATAGAATGAGAAATGAAATGAAACTGAACAAAAATACAAATATAAATAAAAAATGAAAATAAACAAAAATACAAATATAAATAAAAAATGAAAATAAACAAAAATACAAATATAAATAAAAAATGAAAAGAAACAAAAATACAAATATAAATAAAAAATGAAAATTAGAAATAATAGTAAAAATTAAAGTAGAGTATAAAAAAATTAAAATAGGCTGAAATAGTATTTATTGGGGGCGCCCCTACCGCCGCCCATACTGCCACCCATCCCGCCGCCCCTACCGCCACCCCTCCCGCCCCGCGGCCATCTTCCGCGGTTGGCACGCCGCTTTTTGCCGGCAGCCGTTCCTCTTTCTGTAACGTAAAATGTTAAATGTTAATATCGTCCACCCATGTAACAATTAATTTTGTTTATTACTTCAGACGGAAATGTGTTAATTATTATTTCTATTATATCTCTGAAACTCACTTCGCTGCGGCTTGACATCCGCCTCACTTCGTTCTTCTTGTACCTTGGTCGGCTGCTGCGACGTCTGTTGCAGCGGCGGTTCTTGCTGCTGCGGCGGTGTTTGCCGCTGCAGCATTTGATGTTGCTGCAGCTGTTGCTGCAGCAACGCAACCTCCCTGTCCCGTTCCTGCTGCGTATTCGCCAAGTGTTGCAGCTGTTGCTGCATCTGCAGCAACGCGTTCATAATTTCGTTTTCTGAAAGAAAAAGGAGGAATGTAACATGCATGTTTTCGAATCATGCAGTATATAACTTTTTCATTGAAGTTTGAATTAAACTTACATTCATTTGTTTCAACGATGTCCTTCATATTTCTGTGAAAAAAAAAGAAGTTTCATAAATAAAAAGAAAATAATCCGTTCGCATTTGTGGATGAAGTTCGGAAAAGTAATCACCCCCTTTTCTTTAAAATTCAGTAATCGTACGTCTTTTATAGGCTGATTACGAATATTGTAGACAATGCTATCGAACTGTGTTTACGAGCTGTTAACGGTTACATGTAAGTTTTGAATATATGATATTGAATGAATGTGATAGTGAAATTTGGCGACAACTTTATTTGCATTCCGCAAAATAGAAAAATCCGAATATCCTGAAGTAATTGAATAAACGGATGTACGTTTATCTTGTCGCGTCGCCGCCACAAGAATTTGGAAGTAACAATGTTGTTGAAATAATTTCTTATTTTTTCGCGTAATCGGTGCCGGCCGCCTTACGATGGCCCAATAGTCGCCAATTTGTCGTTATGATATTCGTAATCAGTGTATGAACAAACGTAAGAATACTTTTCTTTTTTAATCCAAAAAAAGGGGGGGTGAGTGCTTTTTCGAAGTACACCCAACTAAACCACGAACCATTGACGATGAAATTAATATATGTTATATGTATAATATATATTATATAAAGAAATGAAATATTGCTTGTTATTTGGTACTTACGTCTGAACAGCAGCTCGTTCGGATAGAAAATGAACAAAATCTGTGTCTTCTAAAGGAAGACAGTTGGTGGGGCACATTCCATGATCGCATACACAAACAATTTTCGCTGCGCGTCGTATAGATGCACAAATATCATCTAGTTCCTACATTATTAGAAGTTTGCCGACTGCGTCGAACGTAAAGAAGGACAGCGATTGAAAAAGAGGACGGAGCGAAAACAATCGACTGTATGTCTGTCGAACAATACTAATGCAAGGACGAAAATTTGTTATTAATAATTGTTTTGGTTTCAAAGTGTTATCAACAGATTTGTGATATTTTTCTGATGAAAATAAGACCAAACCAGAAGTAAATCGGACAAGTTTTTTTATTAATCAGTTTAAATTGATGAGGTCAATCATTACTAGCCAATGAAAGTCAAATAAAACCGATTTGTTTCGTGTTGGTACTCATTTTAATCGGAATAAGCTGAACAATCCATTGATACTATTGTTTGGAAGATAAGACAAAAATTATTATAAATGTAATGTTTGTTACTGGATCGTGATTTGTTTTACTCGCGGCATCCCTTTCGAATGCCTCTATCTCGTTTTCTCTCGTAATACGTATTCTCTTTCCTTTTTTATGACGGATTCGAAGCTCTGCTGGGTTCCAGGAAATTGTCAGTAGGGGAATGTCACGCAATTTTATCGGCCAGCGTAGGGGAAATGAGGGATCCGTTGCACACACCGTCGTTTTCTTAATTGTTTACACGAGCCAAGTCAGTAGATGTAGGTGTTTCGACCAATAATATATTACGGCTGCAAGTCGTGTGAGCAAAGGCGGGGCACGACCAATCCTACCCAAATTTTTGGCGACGGCCAAGTTACGAACGGCGAACAGCAGTCAGTTTCAATTAACACCTTGCAACGCTGCTTTCCATTGAATTTTTTTTCAATATATTGTGTTGTGAGGTAAATTGTAACAATTATTATTATTATTTTTTTTTTGAATGTTTTTGTAATAATTGATAAATAAAGAAGAGGGTCCAATTTTGCTTCCAGTAAGTAATTGTATTTGAAAACAAAGGGACCAAGTCTGCTTTAAGCGACTTATTTGTAAAAGAAGTGTGCTTGAAGCGACAAATTGTTAAAAGAAGTCAGCTATAAGCGAGCATAAAAGAAGTCTGCTTTAAGCGACTGATTGTTAAAAGAAGTCTGCTATAAGCGACTGATTGATAAAAGAAGTCAGCTTGAAGCGACTTATTTATAAAACAAGTCTGCTTTAAGCGACTGATTGGTAAAAGAAGTCAGCTTGACGCGACTTATTTCTAAAAAAAGTCAGCTTGAAGCGACTGATTGTTTAAACAAGTCTGCTTTAAGCGACTGATTTATAAAAGAAGTCAGCTTGAAGCGACTTATTTATAAAAGAAGTCTGCTTGAAGCGACTGATTGTTAAAAGAAGTCTGGTTTAAGCGACTGACTGATAAAACAAGTCTGCTTAAAGCGACTGATTGATAAAAGAATTCAGCTTGAAGCGACTTATTTATAAAAGAAGTCTGCTTGAAGCGACTGATTGTTAAAACAAGTCTGCTTTAAGCGACTGATTGTTAAAAGAAGTCTGGTTTAAGCGACTGACTGATAAAACAAGTCTGGTTTAAGCGACTGATCGAAAAAAGAAGTCTGCTGTACGCGACTGATTGATAAAACAGGTCCGCTTTAAGCGACTGATTGTGAAAATAAAAAAAGCGCGGCAAATCCTTTTTTTGAATCCTTCATCTTCACTGAAACCAGGTACGTCTGGTATATGAAAGTATGGGTAGACGTACAAAAAGTGCATGCCGTATGAGACAAAGTCGTGCAAATGAATCGGATGATGCCAAACAATTACGTCTTTGTAAAAAACGTAAAAGAACCGCAGAGGCACGGCGTCAAGAAAGTATTGATGAACGCCGTGCGCGATTGTCTGCAAAGCGGAAATATGCTCATTCGAAATTATCGCGCGAAACGGTCGCTGAAAAAAAACGGCGGCTAAGCCTAATTTCTCAACGTGTACAGAACGAATCTGCCGAGCAACGGTCACGTCGTATCGGATTAATCCGCAAACGTTTAGCGAACGAATCTGCGGAGAAACGATCACGCCGTTTCCGATTAATCCGCAGACGTTTAGCGAACGAATCTGCAGGGGCACGATCACGGCGTTTGCGATTAATCCGCAGACGTTTAGCGAACGAATCTGCCGAGGAACGATCACGCCGTTTCCGATTAATCCGCAGACGTTTAGCGAACGAATCTACTGAGGAACGTTCGCAACGTCTGATGGTTATGAGAAATCGTACGCGAGAAGTACTGCTAAGTGAACGTACCGAATCACGAAATACGCGTTTAAGGAATATGCGTGAACTAGCGAAAAATCGCAGAAAAGAACTTCTCCTGCAGGTAGAGAACTTTAAATCGACTATTAATATTTTTGCTGATGTACCATGTGCAGTATGTTACAAGACTTTATATCCGCAGCAACGTTACGCTTTGCACACGCGGCCTTTGTCTGGTGTAATTCCTGCAAATCTAATACAATCGGAGAAGATAACAACATGTTCTCGTTGCCTACATCATCTTAAAAAATGCAAAGTGCCATCTCAGGCATTCTGGAATAAAATGGAACTAATGTCTGTACCTCATGAGATAGCAGATTTATCGGAAATCGAGAAACAAATGTTGTGCAGAATAGTACCGTTTCTTAAAATCATGAAAATTCAAAATCGCTTCAGTCAGGATTGGTGCAAAGGTCAGGTAGTCCTATTTGCTCGCGATGTGTTGGAAGTAGCCGAGCAACTTCCACTTCGATTAAACGAAACCGGTATAATGATTGTAGTGGAAAGCCTCGAAAATTTTGAGCGACAAAGACAATTTGAAATAGACGTTGGCAAACTTCGAGTAGCTTTACAATGGCTATTACAAAATAATGCTTTATACAAAGATGTGCGACCATGTTTTTCTAATATTCCCAATAACATTTTGGAAATAGCTGATGTCGTTGAAGAGCCTTGTATTGTAAGAAACGAAATGGAAGTTACAGAAAGAAATACTGAATCAAACAGTCGATTTGTGAATGTTGGACAGAATGTAGCTACCTTACGAGGCTCGTGCCATCAAGCTAGCGATTGCTTCAGTATTGAATCTCGCGGTAAGCAATGTACTGGCATAGCTGCAGTTGCTTGTGTTGCGTTTCATTTGCTCGACCCTAGTACGTGGTGTACTAGTGATGTCGATTATGTACTTTTAGTAGGAGATAAATATTACCGTGATTGCATTGAAGCGCGAAGTAATCCTGACCCCAGAGAAGTGAATGTCGACTATTTAGCCGTTACCGAATTATTGCCACACATATCATTTAATAACAACAGAGTGAATATTAACATTGGCTATGAAATGGCTGTAAATGGTCATATTAATATTGATAACGGCGATGGAGGATTTCCAAATTTAAAGAACGCTTTGATTACGTTTTTCCAACAGTATACGTACGGAATTCTGACTGCCAATTTTACGTCAGTAGCTGTGTCCCGCGGGAACCAGTCGGAGAGTACCTACTATTGGTTGTATGATTCCCATGCAAGAGGTCCAAAAGGATATAAAGCATCGTCACGGGGCGTCTCATGCTGTATGAAATGTACTAATATTGATGATTTACACATCATCTTGCGTCGTAATTTATATGCTAAAGGAGGCAATAGCAATGTGCTAAATATCTATTCACTAACACCTGTAACAATAGCACCCGAATGGAATAGATCTCCTGAAATAGAAAGGATACAACAACCATCTGTTGCGACCGCTCGTAGAGAATCCGGCGCAACAGACATTATTTTCGCTACAAGCATGTTACGTTCGACTGACGAAGATGTTCCCAACATCGATAGTATCGTCTCTGTTAGTAATAATAATAATAACGCAGAAAATGACCCGATAAACCTTGCGAATATACATAGAAAAACAGTGCCTCCTTTAAACCTAGAAAGGGAGAGAAGGATGGAAGAACTGTGTTGGTTCTTCCTGTTTCCGGATGGTAAAAATGGATTCGGAGAGCATCGAGACATCTTAATTACACCACTGGATTACTTCCAAGCGCGTATTCTGAGCAATGACAAACGATTCCAACGAACAGATTATTTGTTCTTCGCATTATCTGTTGTTGAATACTACCGCGCAAAAGCTAGCGTTTCAGTATCATGTAGAATGCGCCAAGGGGAACATACTCCACAGGGATTAGTAGATAATATGCACCTCACGATGAGAAATATAAGAGGATCGGCATCATACTGGAAACGATGCTGTTCGGAATTAATCGCCATGGTCCGAAGTCTTGGACCGCCCACATGGTTTGCTACGTTCTCTTGCAATGATCTAAATTGGCCAGATATGTTGAAAGCATTACTACTATCCGATGGTCGCCCCATTACCGAATTTGAAAACCTATCTTTTGCAGATCGACTAAAGTTGGTTCAGAGATACCCTGTAGTTATTGCAAGACAATTTACGTTACGTGTAAACGCGTTAATGCAGTATTTAAGAAACTCCGACTGCTTAGATGGCGTTGTTATCGATTTTTGGCATAGAATAGAATTTCAGAACAGGGAAAGTCCACATTTGCACATGCTTGTTTGGTGTGCAAACGTACCTGATTTCCTTACCAACGAAGGCCGCAACGTTATTGAGAAAGTTGTATCTTGTTCATTGGAAGCAGAAAATGAAAATATGAGGGACATAGTTCAAAAGGTCCAAATTCATAAACATTCTGCTACATGTTACAAAGATCGTAATAATCGTTGTTGTCGTTTCGGATTCCCGAGACCGATAAGTGAAAGAACGATGTGCTTAGGTCCAGATGACACACTTGCGAATAATGGACGTTTCTGCGTACTTAAGAGAACAGAAAATGAAATTATGGTGAATAATTACAACCCAACTCTTTTAAAGCTTTGGGAAGCAAACATGGATATTCAACCATGCGGAAATGTTACAGCTGTCGCATATTATATTGCTAAATACGCAAGTAAATGCGAGCCGCAGGACGCAGCAAATACTATTAAAGAAGCCATTTTACGAGCGAAACGCCGGAGCGGAACCGTCCGGGATCAACTATTTTCGGTATCTATGGCAATTCTGTCTCAACGTGTGGTTAGTGCTCCCGAATGTGCTTATCGGTTATGTCATTTGCCTCTGAAAATGAGCTCGCGAAAAGCTGTATTTATAAATAGCTGTCGGCCTGAGCAGAGATATAGAATTCTGCGATTTGAAGAAAATGGAACATCATTTTTCAATAACATATTCGATCGTTACGTAAAGAGGCCAGACAACCTAGAGAACTTGAGTTTAGCCGAATTTGCTGTCCGATATGAAACAGTTTCAAGTAATATATGGACAGAAGAGGATGGCGACGCAGAACTTAGAACTGACGATGAAGAAATTTCGAGATCGAAGTTTATAAAATTGAAGGACAATACCCGAATGCGAATAAGAAATAAACCAGCTGTACTCCGCCACCGATATTATACCCTGAACAGTGATAGAGAAGGATACTTCTACAACTTAATAGTGTGTCACATTCCATTTCGGGATGAAAGTACACTTATGTCCGAAAACGAATCTTCGGAACAATGTTTTCTTCGACGGCAACACGAGTTGAAACCTATGTTGGGTAACGCAACCGTCGAACAATTTACTCACGCAGAGCAAATTATTGAAGCGGCGCTCGCCCAAGCTGTTGCTTTGAAAGTTGTACATGAAGAAGAAACTAATGAACATTTAAGAGATCCAGTCGGAATTCATGCCGACGAAACAATATATTATGATCAAGGTGATTTAAATGAAGATCAACAGCAAGAAACAATTGCAATGCCAGAAGACGTGTTCCTTAATAGTATTCGAAGTCTTAATATTCAACAGAAAGACTTATTAAAATCAGTTTCCGCAGTAATTGAGAAAGATATTAAAAAAAACGCTGTTGAAAATCCGGAACAAATGTTGCTTTTTATTACCGGAGGAGCTGGCAGTGGCAAATCGTTTATTTTAAAATTACTTGTTGAACACGTTAAACGCTGCTATAATCCTACAGTTGATATGATGATAAAACCATCTTTCATCGAAGTAGCTTCTTTGACTGGCGTCGCTGCCCGTCAAATATTCGGAAAAACTCTGCATTCCTTGTTCTCGTTGCCTATTGAAAAAGGTACTGCCATGACTTATCGACGACTGACAGGACAGATGCTCGAACAGGAGAGGCGAAAGTCGCGTCATACAAGGTGGTTGATTATCGACGAGATATCAATGGTATCTTATGAGAATTTGCGAATAATTCATTTAAGATTGCAAGAATTCAAAACAAATGATAAACTATTTGGTGGCGTAAATGTACTTCTCTTTGGCGATATCATGCAGTTGCCCCCAGTAAAAGGACACTGGTGTTTTGTACAGCCACATTGGTGTAGTGCAGAAATTAATTTATGGCATCAATTTTCATTCTGCGAACTCACCATTAATATGCGACAAAGAGATGACGTTGAGTTTATCGATTTATTGAATAACCTTCGGTTTGGGGAAGTGACAACTTCTCAACTGGAAATATTATGCGAACGAAGAAGGGTTCCTCTAACCGGAGAGTTCGAGGATGGTGCAGCAGTAAGAATATTCCCAACGATAAAATTAGTGGATGAATATAATTCAAAAATGATTGATGAATTAGCAAAATCACATCGAATGTACGTCATTGATGCAATAGACGAATCCCGTGAGGCAGCTACATATGGAAAAAGGCCACCAGAAAATGTCATACCTGCAAATGTAAATAATTGTGGCGGACTGTTACATACAATAACGTTAACTGAAGGATCGCGAATCATGCTGCGACGAAATATATCAATTTCTGATGGTTTGATAAACGGTGCAATGGGAATAGTGAAGAAATTTACATGGCCGGCACTTCGAAGAGATCAACTAGAACAAGGAGAGTTGCTGGACGCGGTACATATAAAATTTGACGACGAGTCCATTGGAAATAGATTTAAAGATATCGACGGTTACATCCCAATATCTCCAGTTGTAGCAACGTTTCAGGCGACGAAAGGTTATGGGGACGTCGAGCGCAGAATGTTACCACTTATTCTAAGTTGGGCAGTAACGGTGCATAAATTACAAGGGACAACATTAAACAAGTCGTGTCAAAAGTTTAGATGGTTTTGCTCTATCTGATTTAGCACCAAACAAAGTCCTCGTTAAACCGCATGACGAAAGAGCACTCGCAGAAATGCAAAGATTACGACGGTTACTTTTGCAAAGAAACAGTCCAAATCAGCTTCCAGCGACTGATACGTGAAGAAGGAAGCTAACCCTTCTTTTAGCGACCAACTGATAGAGAAAATGACGAAGTCTATTTTTTTTTTTCATTTCACGGAAAATGTTGAAAAGTCACAATCGGTATATTCCCTGTAGAATAAACGCCGAAAAAAATATAAATGAAGCAGTACAATTTTTTTGCAATAAAAATTGACAGAAATGAAAAAATGAAAAATGCTTTCTTAACAAGACCAATCGGGAGACATACTTTAGAAGATACAAAAGGTTTCGTTCCAATTGGTCCATCCGTCAGGGAGTAATCGGCGAACAAACATTTAGAAAAAAAAGTCATTAGGAATGAAAAAATGCAAAATATTTTTTTATGGGACCAATAGGGAGTTATACTCTATAAGACGCGAAAAGTTTCATTCTGATTGGTCCATCCGCCTCGGAGTAATCGGCGACCGTACGCCGCATGTACATGAAATAGTACGTTTTTTTGCAATAAAAAGCGTTAGGAGTGAAAAAGTGCAAAATATTTTTTTATCGGACCAATAGGGGGTTATACTCTATAAGACGGAAAAAGTTTCATTCCGATTGGTCCATCCGTCTCGCAGTAATCGGCGACCGTTCGCCGCATGTACATGAAATAGTACGTTTTTTTGCAATAAAAAGCGTTCGGAGTGAAAAAATATAAAATGTTTTTGTAACGGGACCAATCGGGAGACATACTCTACCAGATGCAAAAGGTTTCGTTCCGATTGGTCAATCCGTCTCGGCGTAATCGGTGAACATACAAAAAAAAAAAAAAAAAAAAAATATACACATCGAATTGAGTATCCTCCTCCTTTTCGAAGTCGGATAAAAACGAAAAGCACGTGTAAGGCAGTGCGCAGTGGCACAACCGGTCAGCCCAGAAATAATAAACCAGATTTATCACGGTTAGGATAAGAATTAGACAAATTAATTAACATAGGCAATCAGAGAAATACGTTCTTATTTACAGCAGGGTGCAAAGGGTAGGGGAAAGGCAGATAGAAGATGGGAAGCACGTGGAAGGTCGAAGTATTAACAGAGCTGAGAAGAATAGGCGAGAGCGTGGACGAGATAAGGAAGGAATTAGAAAGGAGAAGGACAGGTGAAGAGTGGAACGGACAAAGTTCAGAGGAGGCAAAAGACGTAGACATAGGAAAAGGAGAAGACGACACAGAGGAGGAAGCGGTAGAAAGAGAGAAGAAAGGAGGAAAGAACAAAAGTGAAGATAAGAGTGGAGTACCGAAGAGAGACAAGAAGGAGCAGGGGGGAAGAGATGAAAAAGGTGACAACGAAGAGAAGACAAAGAGGAAAAAAAGGAAAATGCTGTATCGCCTGAGGAGAAAGGAGAAGAGAAGCTAAAGGAAAGAATAAACGAAGGAAGAGAATTATCGGTGGATGAAGGTGAGGAAATCACAGAGAGAGTGACAGCGGGGAGTGAGGAGGGAGAGATCAGAGAGCCAGAAAAAGAACTGGAAAAATCAGAAGAAAATGAGGAAGGCGAATGGAAAGAAAGCTGGGAAAAGAGAATAGAGAACGAGAGGAGGGAGAGGAGAAAAAGAAGCATCATATGGAAGGGGGTAGGAGGAAACGACACTGAGGAAAGAAGCAGGAGAATCACCATTATGACACAGATAGAACTGGGAAAAAAGGTATTAATGAAGAAAATAACTGAATTGACGGGAGAAGGAGGGAGAAAACTAATACTAACGGAGTTTGAAGAGGAAGAGGACAGAAACGGAATTCTAGGAAAGAGGAACGAAATATGGGAGAGATGGAGGGCCACGGTAGAAGAGGACCTGTCATGCGAAGAGAGGAAGATGAAGTGGAGAATAAAAGAAAAAGCGAGGGAGGAAAGAACCAAGGGAAAGAAAGTTGACTACAACAACAGGAGGTTATGGATAGAGGGAACTGAATGGAGATGGATAGAAAAAGAAGGGAAATGGAAGAGTACGTAAAATTTATAAAAAGAGAAGAAAAGGAAGAAAGGTGGGGGAGAAGACTCCACAGAAATACCCCTGCAAGGAGGAAAGCCCTCGGTTACTCAGATGCGCACTTGAGCTGCAATATTTTCGGTTTTGTTGATTCTATCAGCTATCTTCTGCCTTGATACTGGCAGATTTATCTGTCCTTATAGCGGCATGCCTACCTCACCCCCGACAACTGTGATTTACTCTTACTGTAGTTTAATCAATTTAATTTAATTTAATTTTCAGTCCATTGAGTGGTTATGTTTGTTTTTGAGTTAAAAGGACCGGAGGACAAGTCTGATTTAGTTTGTTAATTTATATTTTATTTTTAGTTTTTACTCTAATCATATTAGAGCCTAGACCGGGGGCGGAGAAAGGCACGCGAAAGTAAGGACAGACAGAGTTATAAGGGATGTTATTTTGTTTGCGTTTTAAATCAGAACATTTGTTACTTTTGTATTTTTTATTTTATTATGGTTATTTCTATTTTTATTTCTATTTCGAGTTTGATTATAGTTAAGCCGCCATATTTTTGAGACAGTGGTATATTTAGTTATATTTTTGTTTTTTATATTTATAGTTTTGGTTATTTTATGTTCATGCCACCAACCTAGTTATAAAATTATATATAATACAAGGAATAGACGCCGTAGTTTAGTTTTTAGTTTTAGTATTAGTAGTAGGGACGGTTAGAACTACGTCAAGGAATGAAGGAGAGGATGTGTGAAAACTAGAGGATTAGGGGGCAAAAGACGGATAAGTTAGATAAGGAAGGGTGAAGACAGCAGTTTGTACAAAAGAGGAAACAGAGTAAGGAGGAAATGTAGGTTGGGACCGCTTCCGTAAAGCGCCCCGCAAACCCGACAGGGAGGCGGACAAATAAATAATAATAATAATAATATAACCGTTATCGATGTAATTTAGTTTTGTCACACCCTTTCCCATACTTCCTTTAATAAGTAATAAAATATCGGAGAGAAAATAAATGTATATAGTAAAGATAAAATAAAATTTTTTTTTTGCCACACCCTTCCCCATACTTCTTTTAATAATATAGTAAAGTTATAAAGATAAAATAAAAGTATATAACCATTATCAATGTAATTTATTTTTTGTCACACCCTTCCCCGTACTTCTTGTAGCAATATAATAAAATAAATAATATGGTAAAGTTATATAATCGTTATTACTGTCATTTATTCCTTACCTCACCCTTCCACCTACTTCATTAATGTAATAATATGAAAATAAAATTGTAAAACCGCTAATGCGATATGAAAATAAAATTATTCAATCGTTATTCTTTGCAATGTTCAAGTTCTTGCGAACCTTGCAATTTCATGAGAGAGGCGCTCGACTCGGAGTTCTTGCAAATTTGCGATTTCGTGAGATGCTGAAAGTCTAGTGTTTGGATGTGTTAGGATTGGAGGGGATATTTTCTCGGTGTTTTATAAACCGACGAGTTTCATCCACTATTCATTTCGTTATCCGCTGCCCATTTCGCATTATTCAGTTTACGATGGCTACCGTTCTGCGACTTGAACTACTTGCCTTTAACGCACTTATTGAACAGTATTGTAAGTAGTCTTTAACGATTACTTGTCTTGGTGTATTAATTTTATTTTTAACTAGTTGTTTGTTTGTTAAAAGCTGAAAGGTTAGGATTAGTGCCAATAAAAAGATTCATCGAAGTGCGCCAGAAGCGAGCAGACCATCGGTTCAGCCAGATGTTAATGTTGACCGAAGGTTGGAATCCTAATCATGAAGGTTTATTCGATTTGAGGGCTCTGTTTGGAGAGGAAATAGATGAGAGTCCAATTTCGGGAGATATTGATGTGTATCATCATGTTTACCATACACGGAAAATTTAAGTGATCAATAAGTGCAATCCAATGCCGGTTGGAGGAAATTGATGTGAGTTGCCCGTCCGTTTATATTTTTAATTTATTAGATTTTACCTAATGCGAGTTTTATTTTGTCTGTTATAGCCACAACCTCCCAGCGAATTGTATATAATGTATTATTGTATTATTGTATTATTGTATTATTGTATTATTGTATTATTGTATTATTGTATTATTGTATTATTGTATTATTGTATTATTGTATTATTGTATTATTGTATTATTGTATTATTGCATTATTGCATTATTGCATTATTGTATTATTGTATTATTGTATTATTGTATTATTGTATTATTGTATTATTGTATTATTGTATTATTGTATTATTGTATTATTGTATTATTGTATCATGCATTATTGTATCATGCATTATTGTATCATGCATTATTGTATCATGCATTATTGTATCATGTATTATTGTATCAAGTATTATTGTATCATGTATTATTGTATTATGTATTATTGTATTATGTATTATTGTATTACGTATTATTGTATTATGTATTATGTATTAAAAAGTATTCAAAATTATCAATATAATTTATTCTTAGACCAACCTCCTTTTATTTATAAAATAACATTCCCTGTAATAAAAGTAAACACAGAATAAAGCCGAAAAATTATTTATTCACATAATCTGTATAATTACAAACATTTTTTAAATATAGATTACAAAATATTGTTCGCTCCTATCTATGAATTGTGCGTAGAATCAAACCCCAACCATTTGACGAAAACTTTATTTCCCTTTCGTTGTAGAACCTTCTCCACTAAGTATACATCGTGATTTTTTACTTTTTGTAGCTCATATTCGTAGAACCCGCCAACCAACGGTTGTTTTTGCATATCTTGCAAGAGATACGTTACAGGATTTGTTTGTTGAATTTTAATAATTGTGAAAATTTCAGTTGTCCAATTCGGTGTATATCCCTTTGCGAATAAGGTTTTGTATTTACTAAATCGCACGTGATCACCGACCTTGTACTTGGCCGGAGTTGCAATCTTTATGTTAGAATATACGGACGATAAGAGTTTGTTCGCGTGTTCCGGTGTTACGTCGACGGGACGCATTCTAATCGTACTATGCCTTCTATTGTTATAATCCGAGACCAGCGTCGGTAAGATGGTTGTCCACGCGTAGCTTCCATTAAGCGTGAACTTTTTCCACATTTCGTTTTTCAACGTCCTATTCCAACGTTCTATTATCGATGCTTTCATTACACTGTGCGTAGAGTAATGATTTATATCGTATTCTTTCATAAGATTTCGGAATTCTGCATTATAAAATTCCTTTCCCTTATCCGTTTGAAGATTTTTTGGTTTTCTTCCATCATTCAAAACGTTTAAAAATGCATCCGTAACGTTTTTTCCATTTTTCGCTTTCACTGCTACGGCCCAAGCATATTTAGATAAGACATCGATGATGGTGAGTATGTAATTGTGGCCATTGTTGAATTGCGCATACTGCCGCATCTCTACGAGATCCGCTTGCCAGAGATCATCGTCAACCCGTACAATGACTCGTCTACGTCTAAAGTTACATCTCGCTGGCGCGTGCAACTCGTTGACCAGCTGTATCTTCTCGTCCGTGATATGATTGCTCTTCACCTTCTTCATATTTGTAAACTAACATCATGCTTTACGAACGTGTCAATTTATAATCAACCCGGCTTCTCGAAGTTCTTCGATTATAGAAACGATCTCGTTGTCATGCCCCGTACGTCCTGCGGATTTCGAGGATACGAGAAGACGTAATCTATCGACGAGCTCGTTTGGGTCATTCCAGTGCACGTAGTCCACCGCGTTATCGTTAGCCACCATATCGAACGGTATCAGATAATCTCCACGCCGCTCGCTCTTAAGCAATTTTGCAATGATATATTTATACTTGTAACCCTTGTTACTTTTCACAAGCCCTGACGAGATATGGCTGCGTCTATGAGCGTTCGACGACTTTAATATTTCCGCGTATTTGTGTAAATCAGCATCGTTGAACAAGGTGTCATCAGGCATTCTCATGAATAGTAATTCGTACAAACCAGTTGTTCCTTTGTACTTCACCCCATTAATAATCACATCGTCGTTTTTGTTTACGTCGAAAACTGAACTTCCAAGCATTAATTTGTTGCGTTGTACGTATACTCCATACACGTCATCTATCTTCTTCTCACGATCGGTAAAGAGTAATTGAATGTATTTAGCTGCCAACGGTCCCAAATTTTCCGTGAAATGGCTACATATGTTTCCGCTAGGCTTGTCCAAAATTTGTTGCATAGAAACATTAAGATCCTCGTCGCTGTCACCGTACGTTTCAACGGCATGTATCGATTCTTCACGATGAAAATCGGGACGATCTTTCGTCACATCCACCGTCTGTTCACTCGAAGATGTGCCAGGTTCGGAATAAATGCGTGTTCTAGCAGTTTGTGTGCTTTGAGGGTTAAGAAAAGGAGTAGATGTCAATTTTTGCGGTTCTTCAATATTCAAAGTTGGGAATGTCGACTCGGATTTCATATCGATCGTGTCTGAATGTGGCGATTCCGCTGACATATTCTCGATAATTCGTTCCAGCGATTCTACCACGGGTCTCAATATTTTTCGATGACTCTCTCTTCGTCGATGCTCTCCGATTTGAGAGCGCTGCGTTTTTTGCGTATAGCATCGCTTGTTTTAGCTATAGCATTCGCAACTTTACACGATTCTTTAATATTACTATTATCCATTGCAAAGAGAAGACGTCTACTCGCTAAGCGTTCTATCGATGGACTAAATGTTTCAGAAAACGGCAAATTCGTTAAATCCTTTTCTGTAACGGCCATGTTCCATCGAGCTGTCCTTGTCGATTATTACGAAACCATATTTCTGTTCCCAACACTGTGCGCACAATTTACAAAAGTTTTCATACGACATGTCTGTATTTACATGATCATTATAAATGTGGTGTAGATTCGTGCCATCTTGTTTGAACACGATCAAAAGGTTGGTATTGTCGCGAATTAGGTGTTTCGGTATTCTCACGTAAGTCTGACAGAGATAAAAACAGTCCACGCGCGAGTGCCTACCCATAGCGAAATATTCTCTTATCACGTCTTGCTTGTCGCACGCAACGTCATCGAATATAAACACCGAATCGGGCAGCGCCTCGTTCGGTGGCACGACTTCGGCGTTATTTGGAAATGAAAAGTATCCGATTTCAGGAACATTTGTCAAAATTCGTTCGAGATATTTGTACTTTGGTTGTTGCAATGATTTTGAGTATACATATACGTTATTGAATCTTACACCGTTCGGGCTCTCGATCAGACTGATTACGACGTTCGTTTTACCGCAGTTCGATGGGCCGCAAATTATACCACGTATCGTATTCGGCAAGAGGGGCCCGTGTCGTCGGCGATCGTCCATGCGTGTTGTCCTCTCGTCTAAATCGAGAATAAGGATAGACAGGGAATGCTTTGCGAAACGCATATCGTCTATATAATAACCATATATTCAACGATTCAACCTCTTTATAGGTTGCGGAAAAGCTGCTTGTCCGTGTCATGAACACGCTTTAACCGCGGCCGCAGATGAGCTTTAACCGCGATTAGCCCTTTTTCTCCGCGGCGATAACGCGCTTTAACCCACGATTAATCCTTTTTCTCCGCGGCGGCGGCGGGCGGTGGTGGAGGGCACGCGGAATGCAATTCGTGACCGAGCCATCAAATACGCATCCAAGCAACAACGTGACCGAAAGTCTGTCTCGACGATGCTTGCTCAATCTGTATCAGATTGCACTCGACACGTGTCTACCTGTAAACATGGATTTTACCCTACCCCCCTCATGTTAACCGCGTCAGCAAGCCGTCAAAGAGACATCCAAGCAAAACGTGACCAAAAGTCTGTCTCGACGATGCTCTCGCTATCTGTGCCAGATTGCACATCGACACGTGTCTGCATGTAAACATGGATTTCGCCCTACTCCCTCATGTCTTTGAAATAGAAGAACACTCCTTTTGTATCTCCTACATTGGAATATGAAACACAAATGTTACACATACAATCGTTCTAGGTAAAACAACATTGTTCCGGATTTAGAGCGCCATAATTTAAAATATAACCAATTAGTGTTCGACAACACCAACGGCTCAGCGTTGTCGTCGGCGATCGGTTTATAAAAACACCGACGCCGCGACAAACGTCCTACTCGTTCGTTTGCGCTCTGGTAACAAACGACACGTAACACGCGACTAATTCGCTCATCTTCTTTACTAATTAAAGAAAAATAAAGTGCCTCAAGTGAACTTGTTTATTATCACCAAAGTTATCGCCAGTGTCAAATTCATTTTCCTGCACGCTTTTCCCTTACCAAATTAACCGGCAATTTTGCCTAGAGCAAAATTAATACTCTACGCGCAACAAATGGTCCTTCGAGCCGGATTGTAAGGATCTAAAGCAGTGCAGTGCCGCATAAAAAACAATTCTAATTGTGTGGTGAACATTAAAATCGCGAAAGTGCTAAAATCTAAGCCGGATTAAATCGGCAGAACAAAGGATTTTGCACGTGTCGTTCGAACTCAACCGACATCGCGACCTCCGCCGGTAAACATCGGAGGACGTTCACGCGCTTCGCTTCGCGAAAACAGTGACGTGGTCATAACAGTTCACCTTGCGGGTACAGTACGTTTATTTGAAACACTTAATATCAAACATTATGGATACATTAATCCGCGAAAATAAAGTGCATGCACGCCTGATCAACAATGCACTGCTCAACTTTAAAAAATTGGGGAAGGCGAATCACACTCCTGCAGTGATTCGCAGTCGGATCAACCTGCTCAAGGATTACTGGGCCAAATTCCAATCAACGCAAGTCCAGATCGAGGTTGCAGCAACGGAGGAGGACACCAGGGCGAATCCCTACTTCTCCAGCGACGTCTTCGGGGATACGGAAGCAGCTTTCCTTGCCGCCCTCGACGCTATGACGGCAGCCTTACCGACGGACTCCGAACCTGCAAATAACCCATGTAATACGAGTACCGCTTCTTGTAATCGCGAATCTGCACTGTCGGTCAAGCTTCCTCGCGTCGAATTACCTAAATTCTCTGGGGACTATACGGAATGGGAAAATTTTCGAGACCTCTTTCAGTCTTTAGTTGGCTCTAACGACGCGTTACCGGAGGTGCAAAAGTTGCACTATCTTAAATTAAGCTTAAATGGTGAAGCGTCTCTTCTATTAAAAAACGTTGCCACTTCCGCGGCGAATTACGAGGCAGCGTGGAAACTATTGACCGACAGGTACGCTAACGAACGCGCGCTCATAACCGCTCACCTGAAAATGTTGTTCGACTCACCCCCGATCGGATCCGCAGTTCTAAGCGATTTAAAAAGTTTACGCGATAGATCTCGCGCCGCATTAACGGCCTTAAAAAACATGGCTCGCCCGGTCGAATACTGGGACGATGTTCTTGTTTTTCACTTTGTCCGCAAGTTGGACAAGGAGTCCCATCGGGAGTGGGAGTTACGCATGGGTGAAGAGGAATTGTTCCCATCCCTCGCGGATTGGGAGGCGTTCCTCAATGTGCGAATTCGAACTCTGGAATCGTTGGCGTCATCCCGCGGAGAAGGAAACAGCGCCTATAAAAATAAATCAGCGCCTATTAAAAACGTGAAAGCGCATTTAAACGCGTCGGAAACGAAATGCGTCGCGTGCGGCGCCGATCACGCTTTGTTTAAATGTGACGTGTTCCGTGGGCAATCCGTCGAACAACGATTATCACTCGCGCGCGAACATCATCGATGTTTTAATTGTTTACAAAAAGGACATCTCCCGGCAGCCTGTCCTAGCAAACGCGCTTGTTCGATATGTAAAGGTAGACATCATTCTCTTTTGCATTCTGAGCGAAAGGGTTCGAAGACGTCGTTCGTAAGCAAAGGTCGCGAATCGACCTCTCACGCGGATTTAGAATCAAGTCAACATTCGGCGCAACCTACACACGTAGCGGATGACAATATGGAAGACACGCCGATGTCGAATTCGGTAAACACGCACTTCGGTACGTCGCGTCATGAAAAAAAGGTCGTTCTTGCTACAGCTTGGATCAAAGTTGGCACTCGCGAAGGCCGACAAGCGACATTACGCGCTTTAATTGATCCAGGGTCGGAAGCGACGTTCATTCGCGAGAATGTTGCAAACGCGTTGCGCGCTAATCGCCAACACGTTCAGGCTTCCGTCTCCGGCATTGGTGCCGGGACGTCGGCCACCGTTCGCGCCTCCGCGCACGTTACGATTGAACCGTGCCACGGAAAAGGGCCTGTCATCCCTGTGCGCGCTCTTATCTTGAAACGGCTTACTAATTACCGCTCAAATTCGATAGACACCTTGAGTAGGTGGATACACTTACGTGGTCTTGAGTGGGCCGATCCTCTCACTAATAATAATGCGCCTGTGGACCTCATAATCGGCGCGGATAATTATGGCGCGATCTTGCTCGAAGGCCTTCGAAAAGGCCTTCCATCCGAACCCGTCGCGCAGAAAACGATTTTCGGGTGGGTGTTGACTGGTCCCGCTCGGTCCGCTGAGTCTCACGCAATGCAACTCCACGTACATTACGGCGACCTTAACGCTGAAATAAACAACACGTTAAGGAAGTTTTGGGAGGTGGAAGCGCCTCCACCGGTAACGTTCCTCTCCGAAGAGGACAAAAAATGTGAAGAACATTTTCGGCAGACTCATTCGCGTAAACCCGACGGCAAATACGTAGCGCGATTGCCGTTTAAATCAGAGCCTCCCATCGATATCGGGGCTTCGAAAGGAATCGCGGTCGCCTCCTTTTATAGATTGGAGAAACGGCTCGCCAAAGACGCGGAACAAGCTACGGCTTATCACTCCTTTCTGGAGGAATACTTGCAGCTCGGTCATATGCGGGAATTTCTTGAAACAGACTCTCCTTCTGAGCAAAAGGTCTATTTGTCGCATCATCCGGTCATCCGTCAAGACAGCAGTACGACAAAATTGAGAGTGGTTTTTAACGCGTCGATGCCTACGTCAAACGGGTCTACGCTAAACGATCATTTACTAGTTGGTCCGAAATTGCAAGCTGACCTCGCGGTCACGATTTTACGATGGCGCATGTATTAGTTCGTGTTCGCAGCAGATATCGCTAAAATGTTCCGGCAAATCTGGATCGATCATCGCGACACCGCCTACCAGCTGATAGTTTGGCGCGTTAAACCCGAAGATCAGCTGAAAACATATGAACTGCTTACCGTGACATACGGGACGGCCCCAGCGCCCTTCCTCGCGAATCGGCTCATCAAACAACTCGCGCTGGATGAGGGGACTAATTTCCCTCTCGCGGCTCCTATCCTGAATGAGCACCTCTACGTTGACGACGCGCTTTTCGGGGCCGATGATCGAGTGTTGGCTTGTCAAACACGGCAGCAGGTAACGGATGCCCTCAGACACGGAGGTTTCCACCTAAGAAAGTGGTCAAGCAATTGTCCACAGTTATTAGCGGAGATCTCCCACGTTGATCACGAGCTGGCCTCGAGCCGCTTATTTCAAGATGCCGAAGGATTAAAAATGTTGGGAATCCGTTGGTTACCGAAATCGGACGAATTTCGATTTCAATTTAAGCTTGACTCCGCTAGTACGGCGAATCCGACTAAGCGCGGGATTTTGTCGAATATCGCGCGAATCTTTGACCCATTGGGGTGGATTTCTCCCGTCGTTATCGTGGCCAAGATCTTCATGTAAAGATTATGGGTAGCCAAGTTAGATTGGGACGAACCTCTACCTTGCGAACTAACCAACCAATGGCGCGAATATTCCGCGGAGTTTAACGATTTACGAAAAGTAATCCTTCCGCGCTGGATTAGGATGGGGAATGCTACAATCGAGTACGAAATACACGGGTTCGCAGATGCTTCGCAAGACGCCTATGCGGCTGTGATTTATTTACGTACAATCTCCATCGCGGACGAGGTCGCGTTACATTTACTCATGACAAAAACAAAATTATGCGCGTGCGTCCTAATGACGCGATTGATCGAGCAGGTTCAGGCTACATTAAAACTCGATAAAGTACCAGTTTACGGTTGGACTGATTCCACCGTTGCATTAGCTTGGATACATAAGCATCCGAATCAATTAAAAACGTTTACGGCACACCGAGTCGCGGATATACAAAGCCGAGCGCCGAATGTTTCTTGGCGACACGTACCAACCGGTTGTAATCCTGCCGATTGTGCGTCCCGCGGGTTGTCGGTGAAATTGCTGCTTCACCACCGCCTTTGGTGGCACGGTCCTTCCTGGTTGGCGCAAACTCCTAATGAGTGGCCAGAATTTAGGCTTGTCGTCCCAAGGGAAGCTGAAGCAGAAATCAAAAAACAAATCAATGCATTGCATGTGGAGTCGGAGGCTGAGTGGGATCTGCCAACACGCACGTCTTCGTGGCAAAAACTACTCCGAATTACCGCGTACGTCTCGCGTTTCATTTCGCGAGTTAAAACGGGGAAAAACGACCATCAAGATACGGTTGTTACTACCAATGATCTCATCGCGTCGCGGAAATTCTGGGTTCAGCAAGTTCAAACGCATTCATTTCGCAACGAAATAAAGGCTTTGAAAAAGAGCGAGTCTCTTGTTAAATCGAGTCCATTATTTCGACTGAACCCTTTTTTGGACGAAGATGGTACTATTCGTGTTGGCGGGCGGTTGCGCAACTCCGACCGTATGGAACGGTTTCCGATAGTTTTACCGGTACACAGAGTCTCCGAACTCATTATTGCAGATTGCCACGCGAACACGTTACACGGAGGCATTCAACTTACGTTAAGTGTTTTGCGACGACCTTACTGGGTTATTAACGCGCGGCGCCTAGTTAAAAGTCACATATATAAGTATATTAGATGCGTGCGTTGGCGTGCCGTTACGGTTCGTCAGCAAATGAGTGACTTACCCTCAGCCAGGGTCACTCCAGCTCGCCCGTTCGCTCATTGCGGAGTGGATTATGCGGGACCATTCTCCGCCCTCGCGCACCTCGGACGCGGGCAAAAGGCGCACAAGGTGTACATCGCGCTGTTTATTTGTCTATCCACGCGGGCGATTCATCTGGAGCTGGCGTTTTTAGCGGCATTTAACCGGTTCACGGCTCGTCGCGGCTTACCTACAAAGTTATACAGCGATAACGGAACGAATTTCCAAGGCGCAAATAAAGAGTTAAGAGCTGCATTTAAACTAGTTACGGCAGATTCTCACCTTCGCGCGCTGTTCGCTGCAGACCACATCACGTGGCATTTCATTCCTCCCTCCTCGCCTCATTTTGGGGGAATCTGGGAAGCGGGCGTCAAGAGCGTCAAGACGCACTTGCGACGCATGTTGTGCGATCGTACGCCCACATGTGAGGAGTTCAATACACTCCTCTGTAAGATCGAGGCCTGTTTAAACTCTCGTCCCTTAGCTCCACTAAAGGACGCCCTCGAGTCTTGCGAGGCCCTCACACCCGGGCATTTTCTAGTGGGCGGTGTACTCAAGGTCCCTCCTGCGCCGTCTGTAATAAACATTTCCGAAAATAGACTATCGCGCTGGCAATGGGTACAACAAATCACGGAAAAATTCTGGAGAGCATGGGCTCACGAATATCTACAATCGTTACAAGCTCGCTCGAAATGGTGTAGTCGCGCTACTAACCTTAAAATCGGGGACTTAGTACTGTTGAAGAGCTCCTCGCTGCCTCCGGGAAAATGGGACCTCGGTCGGGTGACCGAATGTCACCCTGGTAAGGACGGCCTCGTGCGAGTGGTCAGTATCAAGACCGCACGATCGGAATATACCCGTCCTGTAGTTAACCTATGCAAACTACCGATTAGCTCATAAGATTTAGTTTAAGTCAATGTATTATATATTCTACTATGTACAATTATTACGTTCTTTCCGCTTACATTTCTCGCTTACGCACTTATATTCGATGTAAAAAATTCGGTTCATCACCTACCTTAGTAAAACTACGCAGCATGGCACGGAACGTTAATGAAACGTGTAGTGTAGAAACGTCTAATGTAGATATAGTAATAATGATATTGTTATTAAATGAACATTGGTCCGTGGGAATAAATCAGTATATTACATTATATCTAATGTAGATATAGTAATGACGATACTGTTATTATATGTACATTGATCTGTGGGAAGGGATTAGTATATGACATTATATCCAATGTAGATACAGTATCAACGATGTTGTCATTAAATGTACATTAATATGTGGGAAGGTATCAGTATAATACATTGTATCTAATGTAGATATACTAATAATCACATTGTTATCAAATGTACATTGATCTGTGGGACGGAATCAGTATATTACAGTAGAACTAATGTAGATGTAGTAATCATGATATTGTTATCAAATGTACATTGATCTGTGGGAAGGAATCAGTATATTACAGTAGAACTAATGTAGATGTAGTAATCATGATATTGTTATCAAATGTACATTGATCTGTCGGAAGGAATCAGTATATTACATTACATCCAATGTAATTATAGTAATAATGATATTGTTATTAAATGTACATTGTTCTGTGGGATTAAATCAGTATATTACATTAGATCCAATGTAGATATGGTAATAATGATATTGTTATTAAATGAATATTACATATCTAATGTAGATATAGTAATAACGATACTGTTATTGTATGTACATTGATCTGTGGGAGGGGAGTAGTATATAACATTATATCCAATGTAGATATAGTATCAACGATGTTGTTATTAAATATACATTGGTCTGCGGTATTAAATCAGTATATTAAATTATATCTGATGTAGATATAGTAATGACGATAATGTTACAATCTGTGCATTGATCAGTGGGAAGGGATCAGTATATTACATTATACCTAATGTAGATATAGTAATAATGATATTGTTATCAAATGAACATTGGTCCGTGGCAATAAATCAGTATACTACATTATAGCAAATGTAGATATAGCAATAACGATACTGTTATTACATGTACATTGACCTGTGGGAAGGGCTTAGTATATTACATTATATCTAATGTAGATATAGTAATAATGATATTGTTATCAAACGTCCATTGGTCTGTGGGAAGGAATCAGTATATTACAATAGATCCAATGTAGATATAGTAATAACGATACTGTTATTATTTGTACCTTGATCTGTGGGAAGGGATTAGCATATTACATTGTATCCAATGTAGATATAGTACCAACGATGTTGTTATTAAATATACATTGATCGGTGGGAAGGGATCAGTATATTACATTATATCTAATGTAGATATAGTAATACTGATATTGTTATCAAATGAACAATTATCTGTGGGAAGGAATCAGTATATTACATTAGATCCAATATAGATATTGTAATAATGATATTGTTATTAAATGTACATTGGTCTGTGGGATTAAATCAGTATATTAAATTACATCTGATGTAGATGTAGTAGTAATGATATTGTTACTAAGTGTATATTACAATAGATCCAATGTAGATATAGTAATAACGATACTGTTATTTTTTGTACATTGATCTGTGGGAAGGGATTAGCATATTACATTGTATCCAATGTAAATATAGTACCAACGATATTGTTATTAAAAATACGTTGATCTGTGAGAAGGGATTAGTATTGTCACGTCCTGTGACGCATTCTTTAAAACTTCTATTTCGCCACCCAAATACTTTAAACTTCTATTTCGCCACCCAAATTCTTTAAACTTATATTTCGCTATACAAATTCTTTGAACTTCTATTGCACCATCCAAATTCATCGCTCCGCAAAAATTCTGAGTGAGCAACTCAGCCGGGTCGTCGTACGGCGAGAACGCTGACGTTCCGGACGAGGTGGTTCACCCGCATTGCCAAATCAAAAGTCGACCTCATTAATCAATATATAATAACGCGATCAAGCCGCCCGCGATCAGATCAAATTTTGTGCAGGAACAGTTCACAGTCAATTATAGTATAGTCACAGATCAAATTTAGTGCATAAACAGTCCAGATCAATTATAGTACAGAACCAGAGCAGATCAATTATAGTGCATAACCAGACGAGATCAAATTTCGTTCAGAACAGTTCACAATCAATTATAGTGTAGACACAGATCAGATAAATTATCGCGCAGAACCAGTATCAGTTAGTGCAGACTCAAAGGTCATCGTGACCCGATCACTTCCGTAAAATTCGTTCAGAATCGGCCAGTCCGTTAACGCGAATCCGGATTTAATTCTAACACGCGTACAGAAATCCGCAAAATACGACTCTACTACGGGACCCAGAGACCCGACAGAGCAAATCGTCATTTGTAAAACACGCGCAAGTTAAGAATTGTACGTAAAACCAATAAACATTTGTTGTGCTCGGAAGTGTGTGAACTTCAATTAAACGTCTACCCTACTGTCTCCAATCACCAGGACGACTCATTTCTACAGGTATCCTCGCCCAGCGAAAGGTAAGTAAGAACCTATACCTAACTAACAACTTAGATTCAATCATACAAAAAGGTACGCGGAGAACTCAGTGAGAGGGAGAACTTCGCGACATTACAGTGGTTCCGATACGAATCGAACGCCAACAGGCACTACTAACGTGTAATATAGGGTAGACTCATAAAAAAATCTAACTCGAGAATATAAATCTTTGTCTGCAACTTCAACAAAAATTCAAGAAATTCACTTTCGAATCAATTTCAATATACAACATTATCAATTAATTGAGATACTGCTACAAAGTAGACATAAAATTCACCTAAACATAAAATTAACTCATTTATTCACTAAATAATTACAAATAATGAAACTTTCAAATGAATAATAAGAATTCTAAGCCAGCGGATAACATAAATATTAAGGACGGAAATAGATTAACAAGAAGCAGGACACAAGAAAATCTTGAACTCAAAAGTATTGTAGAAGATCGTAATCACGCATCAGCCTTTTTACAAAGCCGTAAAACACCGCGTTCACCAACAGAACGAAGAACATTTGACTTCACACCAAAAGTTACAACTAAGGTATCTAACGCGAATACAGAATTAGGTGCAATACCCAGAACAAAAAACGTAAAAAATCTAACCATAAACACTAACCAAACCGATAACGAAGGTGCCAGCGGGCAAGACAAAAATATAGGATTGACAATCAATCCAAGTAACTCAGCTAATAATAATAAACAAACAGAAACTGTCGCATCCCCACTAATCCGAATAAGTCCCCAAGATAACAGAAAGAATACCGAAACATTAAACGAAACAATAAATAACAGTTACAAAAACGACCTATCCCTACTTGAAATTGAAGGAATTACAGAACAGCCAAGCTTAATAGGAAATCCGGACGAAGAGAATATTAAAGGAGACATAACACTCACTTGGGGTAGCCCAAAAAAAATGATGGAACAACAAAATCAAACCCCAACGGTAAGATTACCCTTGAAATATGTAACAAAACTAGTACCGGAATTCGACGGGAAAAATATGCCAGTAACGGAATACATAGAAAATCTAAAGCATGCCAGAAACAGCATAACACCCGCAGACGAACCAAGCCTAATTCCAATCGTTAAAGTAAAACTACAAGGACAGGTACATAAAGCACTAATAAATTCACCCATTAACAGCATAAATGATTTCATCAAAGCAATAAGAATACTATTCCCGTCTACCGAAAACATACACACTTTATATGGACAATTAACAGAAATAACACAAGAACCAGACAAGACAGTGCTCAGCTACGTGAACAGATTACAGGATCTAGTAATAGAGATAAAAGAACTAAACAAAACAGAAGCAGGTATAACTGAACAAGAGATACAGGATTTTGACAAAAAGATAAACATCGATGCAGAAAAAAGTTTTAAAGAAGGACTAAAACCAGAAATTAGACTAGAAATGAAAGACAAAAATGAACTAGACCCCCTTATACAGGAAGCAATCAAAGTAGAAACAAAATTAGGAAAACGAAACATATTGAGAAGCAAACCGGCTAACATACTATTCAACCTCGGAAAAACCAATACAAGGTCAGCAACATACACATGTCAAATATCCCAGGACCCGAATCATGAAGCCTTATTTTGCAAAAACGCAGCATGCGTATATTGTAAAAGCAAAGATCATATATCATACAATTGCAAACTGGCTAAAAAGAAAATAGAACTCATCTGTAAACACTGCAATGCTCCAGGACATTCAATAGATGCGTGTAAGATGAACAAACTAAAGGGAAGGCATTGTCAATATTGCCAAGTAAAGGGGCACACAGTCAGCGAATGCCCATTTATAATAGAATATGAGACATGTTGGAAATGTAGAGAAACCGGTCACGACCCAAATACCTGCACGCAATTCCCAAAAATTACGGAACATTGCGAAATCTGTAATAGTACAGCCGAAAATTGCCCAACACCTATGTGCCCACTTTGTAAGAAATTGGGCCATACTATAAAACAATGCCCTTTAATGAAAGATAATGGTCTTCAACTAATCATGTGCACAAACTGCAACGAAGAGGGCCATGACGCAGAAGAATGCGAAGGGGCAAGAGTTTTCCAAACAAGAACAAATCAAATTAAATACCAAAATCGCAACCAAGTAGGTCACTCGCCAAGAGACTACCACGAACCAAGAAACCCTGAACGTAGATCAAATGACTCGTATGGAGACAATCAAAATTTCAAACATAATAACAATAACTTCCAAAGAAAATATAATAGCAATGGAAATTTTAACAACAATAACTACTTCAGAAGTGTAACGACCCGATAATCAAAAACAATATCTTTTTCATTTTATTTTCTTTATTGTAATTAATTTTTATATTTCATACAGAGTATTTTATTTAATTTTTATTGTTAATACTTCGCTTAATTTGTATAACAATTTTTGTAATAAACATTTTCATTTTCATCGATAACCGAGTTTGTTAAATTCGTCGACAAAAGTTTGGTCGATAAGTCAGACGGTAAAACAGTTTACCGATAAATTATCGACATCTGACCACGCACGCGCCAACGCAACCCCAGTGAACATATAGTGGGGTAGAATTCTAGAGTGGGGATGCTGGACCACCACGTGATGGGAAAAACCCAGCTACCCCAAGAACTCTATGCGGAAAAAAAGTGCCGACTCAGCAAAATCTGAGTATAAATAGAGGCGTTCCGCACAGTTTCGAGTCAGATCTTCTCAGGCCTCGATCTGAAACAGACAATACTCTGATCAGTAGAGAAAAGCTTGCGCTGAACTGTTTAGGCAGCGATAGAGCGCGAGTTACAGCTATTTCCTACTCTTCCACTGGTGGCGTGCAGTACTACAGATCAGTGGACCTCCTATCCATGGTACGCAACGTGTTACACAGGTGTTACGCTAAGCCAACATTTAAGTGTAAAGAGCTAGCGAGGAGCGGAGCTCCTTGAACGGCCTGCGATTAACACAGCTCTGGTATAACCAGAAACCGATTGCGACCCATAGGAAAGGTTAACTCGACTCCAAAAGTTTTGCACAAACCTCTGGAATATAGTTTCTATAATCATTATTGAAAATTAAACAGAGTATTGACTGTACATGAAGACTAAGCCACATTCGCGTCAGCGCTATCGATAGTTGTTAATTACTAATAACTAATTACGAATTTCTATTACTAATTACATATTTCTTACTGTATTCCTAATTTAGGGCGAACTAATTATAATTTTTATTGTATTCCTAATTCTAGCCGCACTTATTGTGATACTAGCGATTTTCTTTTATATTATATTTCAATTCACTTACCTTTTATTTTTGAATAAACAATTTCCATTAGTTTCTAGCACATTAGTGTTTGGATTTCACTCCTTAACCGCAAACCACACGAACCTATAATCCCTATAACACAGAATACGAGTCGCCTTCTAAGGGAACCGCTCTCCCTACAAGTCGGTGCAGTGACGTACTCACTCTGGGTCGTTACAGAAGTAATAATAACAACAGGGATAACTCGAGACAAACGAACGAATCACGAAAATTTTGTGACTATTGTAGAACCCCAAATCATACAATAAAAGAGTGCAGGAAACTGAAATCCATCGAATTACGAGCACAAAAAACAGATATCTGTTCCTACTGCGAAGAACCAGGACACCAAATACAAGCATGTAGGAAACTTAAAAGCTTGGAAAGCAGTGCCGGAAATATCTGTAACCTTTGCAAAAGTACGAATCACACAACAGAGGAATGCTACAGAAATCAGAATCATCAACAGCACAGAGCGGGAAACGAATAGATTCTTCTTGGAGGGAGCGCACAGGAAGAAACAACAGTAAGCCGCTCGAAACATATAAAATTAACGACAGTACAAAACCGAATGAATCAGAACAAGAAAAACCTCCTGAAACAAAATTACCTGACAATCGAAACATAAACGAAAAAAAGATATCAACAAGAATGGCAATGTATTCACTGAAACTGGAAAATCTATTGCAATACATCACAATAGAAAACCCTTACACAAGAGGGGAATGCAACCTACTTATCGATAGCGGTGCACAATTAAATATCATAAAAAAGGACCAGATACCAGCAAACGCAATACTAGAAGATAGGAAAATATTACTTTCAGGCATTACAGATAAACCATTACAAACTTTAGGAGCAACAAAAATACCCATAAACTACCAATATTTTGACTTTCACGTAGCACCAGAAGACTTTTCAATACCTTACGACGGAATATTAGGAATAAAAGTACTCCTCGAACAAAAATTAAGACTAGACGAAGGATACGTAGAAATAAATAACGGAAAGTTTGAATTAAGGTCAGGAGAAGCGAATACAAACCACAGATTATCTTCACAAACAGTCGAAACAGTTAAATCGGAATTAACAGATGAGCAGAAATGCTTTCTCAACAAAATATTACAGGGCACGGCACATGCTAATGACACATTTACAACCGTACATACTGACTCGGAAACACTGCAACAAACAGGAATCAGCGAAAACTCGAGCGACAATGACAATGCAAACCAAGACCTTCCGCAACCGGATAATATGACAGGAGACTCAGATGATAGCTTCAATAACGACATACTACATTTCTTAAACATAGTGGACAAATTAAATAACGAACCAGGTAACGTAACAATAAATACGGAACAGACGACGTCAGCAAATCTCGAAGAACATTTAGAAACGGATAATAAATACGCAGGACAGATAATAAACAGTATAAATACAGTACTCGACAGCCACGAAGAAAAGTGCGAGATAGAGTCGTACGACTATACAACATTTCTAACAAAAGTAGATGAAAATACAAGCATCAAATTCAAAAACGAAACTGACCTTTTAGAAAACAAATATAACTATGCAGCATACGATGTAGAAGATATACTGGAAGGATTTCAAAAAACAGGAAATCTACCAGAAATAGACGAAAGCGAAATATTAGAAGTAGGAAAAATCAGTTTTACAGAAAACAAGGAAAATGGTACTGTGACGGAAAGCAAAGAAACGAAAAATCGGCGGGATAAACTATTAAAAAAAATTCGGCTAGGAAACCTATCTGAAGACAAGAAAGCCATAATGAGGGAATTGATCGAAAAAAATAATGACATATTTTGGTTAGAAGGAGATAAAATAGAATCCTACAATACGGAACAACACGAAATTAACCTAACGGACGAGAAACCCGTATATGTAAAACAATTTCCCTTGCCACATAAATTAAAAGAAACTGCAGTACAAGAAACGGAAAAATTAATCGCAAACGGTTTTGTCAGACACTCAAAAAGTGCTTTAACGCCCCAACTTGGGTAGTCAAAAAGAAGGAAACAGCCGAAGGGAAGAAAAGATGGAGACTAGTGATAGACTATAGAAAATTAAACGAAAAAACGATTCCAGATACATATTTACTCCCAAACATAACCGAAATTTTTGATCAATTAGGACAAGCAAAATTATATCATGTAATAGATCTAAAATCAGGATTCCATCAAATCAAAATGAACCCAAGGGATATACACAAAACAGCTTTCAGCATACATCCACTAGGACGATTCGAATTCAACGTCCTACCTTTCGGATTAAGAAACTCGCCACGCACCTTTCAAAGAGTAATAAACACAACTCTAGGAGATTCAATTGGAAAAATCTGCTTCGTCTTCATTGACGATATTATAGTATTCGGAGAAAACCTAGAGGAACTCAATACGAGATTGAACATAGTCGCTCAGAAATTAAGAGAAGTAAAACTAAAACTTGAACCCGAAAAATGCGAATTTCTTAAATCAGAAGTATGCTTCCTAGGTCATATATTAAGTGGGGAAGGGATAAAACCCGACCCAGCAAAAACAGAAGCTGTCCAAAAATTCCCTACTCCTAAGAACGTTAAGAACATAAGAGAATTCTTAGGACTCGCAGGATACTATAGACGATTCATAAATAATTTCGCAAAAATTGCAAAACCTTTAACGAGTTTATTGCAAAAAGACACCAAATTTTTCTGGAACACAGAACAGCAAAACGCTTTCATAAAACTCAAGGAAATATTATGCAACGCACCCATTTTACAGTATCCACAATTCGATGAACCATACGTTATCACGACCGACGCATCTAAATACGCCCTAGGCGCAGTACTATCACAGGGAGAAATCGGAAAAGACAAACCAATTGCATACGCATCACGAGTATTGAAAGAAGCCGAAATTAAATACGACACCTACGAAAAAGAAGCTCTAGCAATAATGTTCGCAATAAAAACATTTCGAAACTACATTTACGGGAATAAATTTACAATAGTTACAGATCATAAACCATTACTTTGGCTAAAAACAGCCGATAATACTAGAGTACAAAAATGGAGATTAAAATTATCGGACTACGAATACGATATAGTCTATAAACCAGGTAAGCAAAACGTGAATGCCGATGCATTATCGAGAAATCCGGTGGACAACGTACACTTGTCGTTACAACAAGAGCGCAAGGAAAGAAAGATATCAGCAAAAACTCGGCAACCGCGAAAATTCCAAGTCAAGATAAAGTAGAAGACAATCATATCAAGGCCAAAAGAAAAAGGGGTAGACCAAGAAAGGAAGTTCAAGAACAATCAGGTCAAGAAACAACCGCAAACAGTAGCAGTAATGAAAGAACAGATAAAAACAAAAAAGATAACATAGAAAAACAAGAGCAAGGAAATATAATTTACACGAAAAACTCAATTCAATTTAGAAACGATAACATAGTACAAATAATCACGCAACAAGGCATACCTCTAGACAAAAACACCAACGCGTTAATAAAAACTAAAAATATAAGAATAAACCCCAGTCTGTCCGAAAACGAAATTGAACTAATAGAAATAAATAATAAAAACCTCTTTATTTTATGTCTAAACATAGCATCATCGTCAGAAATAATAAAACAGAATTTGATAAAACTATTCAATATATTAAAAGATTTACTTATACGGAAAAACATAAAAATTTTCAGCATTTCAAAAGACATTAAAATACTAAATATAAACTGGAACGAAATAGAAGAAATAATAAAAAATACTTTCGATAAAACCGACATTAAAATAATAGTTTGCCTAAATAATATAGAATACGTAAAACCCGAGAACAGAGATAAAATATTTGACCAGTTACACTCTACAAAACTAGGAGGTCATTCAGGTGTAAATAGAACATATAATAGAATAAAAGACAAATTCTTTTGGGAAAATCTAAAACAAGATATTCAAAATAAAATTAAAAAATGCGAGGAATGTCAAAGAAACAAATTAAAAAGAATTAAAATTAGACAACCAATGGTAATAACAGACACACCAATGAAAACTTTCGATAAAATCGCAATGGACATCGTCGGTCCACTCAACGTCACAAAAAATAATAATAAATACATTTTAACCATACAAGACCAATTATCAAAATTTTTAGTAGCAGTACCTTTAAAAGATCAAACAGCAAAATCAGTCGCAGATGCTTTTGTAAAAAAATTTATATGCACTTTTGGCTCACCTAAAATAGTACTTACTGATAGAGGAACAAATTTCAGTAGTAAAATTATGAAACAAGTTGCAAAAAGATTTAAATTCTCAAAAATCGAAACAACATCCTTTTCACCTCAATCAAACGGATCATTAGAAAGAGCACATCATCCACTTTGCGAATATATAAAAAATTTTTCAACAAAAAAATGTGAATGGGATGAACTTCTAGAGCTAGCACAATTCAACTACAACACAAGCATTCATTCCAGTCACAAATTCACACCGCATGAACTGGTTTTCGCTTACCCAGCTAGGCTACCTTCGACCGAACCTCTAAAGAAATCAGAACAGCTACCTACACATAACGATTATTTGGAAAACCTAATAAAAAACATCAGAGACATAGCTACTATGGCACGCGAAAATCTAATAGACTCAAAAATGAAATCAAAAGAATACTACGATAGATTCATTAAACCCGTAGAATTTAAACCCGGCTACTCAAAGAACCTAAACCGGGAAAATTAGAAAAAGATTGGTATTTAGGGCCATACGAAATACTAAAAATAGGTGATAACAATAACATAACAATCAATTACAAAGGGAAGCCAAAAACAGTTCACGCGAACAAATTAAGCATTCAGCAGCACAGGAAATAACATAGGCCTTCTTTCTAGGAAAAGAGCCGACAATGAAGTTAATTCTATTAATTTATATCAGCACATTCAAAATTAGCCAAGCAATAATCGGGTTTGATTGCGGCGCAACGAACCCGATCGTATCGACATAAACTCTTTACTGGACACCGGAGAATGCGACTTCCACCCTGCAGACGTTAGCATAACCAATACAACAATATGACTCCTACAATTAGCAGAATTCAGAACGGCTCCAATCATACAATGCAAAATAGAGATCCAACGCACAATCTTCCGATGCGGAATGTTCAGCCACCTAGTACCAGTAGAAAACGCGATACAAGAATACCTTCTAGACATAAGCCATGAAAACTGTAAATCCATACACAACACCGGAATATTTAGATACGACAATTTTCACACAATCGCGAATTTAAAAGTAAACTCAACGAAATCCGTAGGAATAAGTCTGGCAGGAAATGCAATAGAGAGCTCGTGTACAGGAGCGTCCTATTCCGATAGCTACGGAACATGGAATAAAGTATATGTACAAGGTCTTATAAAAATTACATTAATAGAATACACCGCGCAAGTTAGCCTTAATAATGATAAGTTACGCTTAGCATCAGGAACAATTTGTAAATTTTCGGATGAACATTGTATCGACATGGAAGGCGGACATACCTTCTGGTCAGCGCTACCGAGAGAAGATTGTCTTAAAACTAAATACGGCGTATTATACCGAGGTCCGGTAACAAAACTAACAGCTAAAAATCGCGAAACATTATACACAATAGAAACAACCGACATCTCATTCGCGCTAGCAGCGAAAGGAGACATCGAAACTTGCAATAGAATATTAACAAAAACCGAACACCCAAAATTAATTATATACGAAAGATCACAAAATAACATACTATTCGATAACGACGCGCAGCCATCAAAAGAAATATTAAATTTAGACATTCTTACTTACACTAATTCAAAATTCGTATATGTAGAAAAACACTTCAGGGCTCAAATACAAAATTTATATCTAGATGTTTTAAGTGAAAAATGCAAACTAGAAAGAAAAACAATCTACAATTCTCTATTCATAGCCTCTATTTCACCAGACGAATTTGCGTATAATTTAATGGAAAAACCGGGATACATTGCTAGGATTGCAGGAGAGGTGGTACACATCATAAAATGCACGCCAAAGGAGGTGCAATTACTCCACACAGACAAATGCTATACGCAACTACCAGTAACCTCCGGAAACCAAACACGATTCCTGACACCAAAAACACATATATTAATGAAGTCAGGAACTCAGATAGAATGTAACACAATCATTCCACAATATTACAAAATAAACAACAATTGGATAGCACTAACACCAACACCAAGACAAGCGCAAAACCCAGGAATTCTAAAACCTAATACAAATATTTCCTGGGAATACAAAGAAATAAATTCACTAGCATCAAGCGGAATTTATTCACAAGAAGACCTCCAAGAACTCCAACAACACATCATGTTCCCCCTAGAAAAATCAGCCTTGCTGAACACGATAGCGAGGGGCGTGCTAGGAGAAGAAAGCGTACAAGGAGGATTAATCAACAACCTTTTTACAGAAAACACGCTATCCCACATCGCAGAAAATACGTGGAATAAATTCGTGGAAAAATTCATCAAATTTGGTTCAATTAGTTCGGCAGTAATAATGATTCTCATAATCATCCATATCTTCAAGCTAATAATTGACACGATTATAAGAGGATACACACTACATACATTATATGGCTGGTCCCTACACCTATTGGCGGCCATCTTCAGTTCAATTACATACTTATTAGTGACGCTAAAAAACAATAAAAACATCAAAAAGCTTCCAAGACGAAAATGCCTAACGAAAAACGAAGACATCGAATTGAATGAAATAAAGATAGAGCAACCAAACGGCCTAAGATGGGGGATATCACCGCCTATCCCACAACGACCACCTGCACTCAGATCACCTACAATCAAACCACCCGAAATCAAACCACCACAACCAATAAAGCAAGAAAGAATACAAGTCTTTACGCTAGAAGCATGAAACTAAGTAAACGCAACGTAAGAGGGAACGTAAGGAAATACGCACAAAAATAAACACACGCAAACTTAAAATAAAATTTAAAAAAAAAATTTATTCAAAAATAAAAATTAAAAGTAATATTATACAATAAAACTGTTAAGGGGAAGGAGGTGGAAGATACAGTAAACAACAAATTATGATAAAAGGAATGTATTCAAAAAAAAATATATATATTGTGACCCTTTTGGGGGTTGACTCTATATTCTCTTCACACACTAGTTTCGTATCAACGTTGGGCGCCAGCCACTCGCGGTGGCAATCAAAATTTGGACAAAGGGACAGAATGGGGGTCGTTACAGGGGATGGGACTCGTGGCACTTACGTCCTTACAATCTCGCGGGGGAGTACGCAAGGAGGATTTGTCGAGGGTTAGGGAAGATCTCAGGGTGAGGGAGGTTTCTGGAAGTTCGTCTACGTTACGCGTGAGGATGCTTTTAGACGGGAATGTTGGGGGCTGGACAAAAGGGTTTCGAGAAATATAACGGGGGATGACCGGCGCGATACGCGGACACACAAGATCGCAATCGAAGATCGCCGTTGCCGAAACTCACAACAATATCAGATCGCAATTTAATAACGCAAGGGACTCACCAAACAGTGCACACTGCACGCTTTCCACTCACTCTTCAAAATCTCAATAATTGCTTTAATTCGCCAAAAATCTCTTTACGCTCTCGATTTTGTAGCCTAGGGCTCACGACGGGACCGTCGCGGGATGATTTTTGGGGAGGGGATGGGGAATAGGAAGGGGGCCTTTTCTGGCAACGGAATAGATTGGTTATCGATTGTCGATCTGCCGGTGTTCGGGTTCGATGGGGCTGGCGGATCTCCGGCCGTGGCGGGTGGACTGAGGTCTTCGGGCTCGGCGACAGATGGCTCCAGGTGGACGTTTGTATCAGCTGCTGGGCCGCTTCGTCTCTTTTTCCGAAGTCCCGCGTTGCTTTTCCTCTCCTGGAGGGTGGGAGGTCTGTCGCCGGCCTCGTAGCTCCTTTTTGCGGGTGATCCCTGTTGTCTCTTTTCCGTCGCCTCCATCGGCCCGACACCGGCGGGCGGGGAAAAGGGGTGAGGTGTTAGAAGGGTTAAGGGTCATTTCTAGGTGGGATTTGAGGTGGGAGAAGCGCAGCGATTGTAGCGGGGGGGCACAGGTGTCACCACGTTACAATATATATATGCGAATAAACATAATAAAACAAAGATCTTTTTTAAAAATGAATCTTCACTCGAGGGCGAATGAGGGGGCGATATCTAAAGCCGGGTATCCACCAGTATCAAACGCCCGTATCGTATCACCGTTCCGAACCCTTTTGAATAGGCAGACGTTGCCTCGTTGCATGCAACGGCATACTGCGGCGCGGACAACATTTCTTCGTTTCTTGATATAAACGGTTAGGCAATAGGACTGGGCCACTACAGGCGAGGAGTTTCGTTTTGCTGCGTGGCGTTCCAAAGGAACGGAGGCAACGGATCCATCCGAAAAATTTGTCGATTCTTTGCTGTTGCATCGAAGGCAAGGTTCATGCGTTGACACTTGACATAGCGTTTCGTGCCGTCACTTGGGTTTCAATTTATTTGAAATCTTGCGGTATTGGATTCATTTCAAAAGCGATGAAATTATTTATGAATTTAATCTAATTTAATTTAGACAAATTTTATCGTCTAAATATATTTAAACAGATCAATTATCTTCGGTGCTACGCTGTACATAAAAGAGCAATGTTAATAATCACCTGTGTGATTATTGAAAAAGGACAATGTTAATTTTCCAGAGATTTTTTCCGTTGCCGAGTATCGAAAGTTCTATTGGTCTGTGATACGGAGGCGAAGGAACGGGCCGATCCGAAAATTGTCGGTTTCTTGTCGTTCAAAGGATTGGTTCGGAAACCACTTGAAACGTAAAAACAACATACCCAGGCGAAGGCCCGAAATGCTATGTCAAGTGGAAACATGACACTTGAGGCACGAGATAATATGATTTGGAATTGGATACATCAGTGAGATAATACTAATGCAACGACTGAACTTTGTTATTTTTCATTTTTTTCTTAAAAAACTGTTACCAAGATATTTGTGACGTTTTTCTGATTAAAATGATACCAAACACGATATGGTTTGGATAATTACACTAAAGAAACAGCATGCAGCAAATCGAAACTTCTCGCCTATAGGAGTTTATTTCAAGACACGAAGAACTATTGTCCGAGCCGCAGCATGCCGTGGCATGCAACGAGGCAACGTCTGCCTATTCAAAAGGGTTCGGAACGGTGATACGATACGGGCGTTTGATACTGGTGGATACCCGGCTTAATATACGATCTTCGTCCCACTCGTACAGTTCCTCGAGGTACCGGCGGAAGTTGCGACGATACTCCCGTACCGTACGCTTGTATGCCAGACTGATCATGCCATGGCACCAGATAAAACGGCCATCAGTACGCTGAAGAAGGAGAAAAAAATAAAAGCACACAATAAATAACACGCAAAAAAAAAAAGGGTCATTAACAACAATAATGAATAAACAAAATAAAGACCACTTACCCATGACGCAAACACCTCCTTCCTGGGCTTGGACAGATCCATAAAAACGGGAAACGGGATAAACGTCATAGTGACTGTTATCGCGGCGTTCGGATAGAAATAACAAGCAGAACAAATTTTTTTCTTCGCTCAAGTGACGATACTACCCGATCAACGGATACATATATATATCAAACACGCCACGAAGTGCACAAAATTTCCAAGTAAATACAAGACATTAAACCGATGAAGCACTCAATAATACTCGGAACCAGCGCATGCAAAACATCGCTGTCTCAGCGCATACCCGCCACAATAGAGGATCTAAGAATTACCAATTTCATTTTAGAAACCTTGAATTTAAAAATTAATAAAGAAGCCCAGAAGTGTCGGTCTACAATATTATTCAGTACACGCACTATAGTTCCGTTAGGCAGCCCTACCGCCTCAATCTCAGCGTGGAGGGAAGTAAATGGACACCCGAAAACCATTTACTCTTTGTAATACACCGATTCGCAAACGCAAAGAAATACTAGCAAAAAAATTACCCAGCGCAACAAATTCACACCAACTAACAAAATATTGTAATTACACTCACCTCAAAATTGTAAAACTCATCTAACTCATAAAATCACAAACTATGAATTTGGATAACACAACTGCTCAAAGAAAATTTTCTCTTCAAATTTATTTGTTGATATCGTACCGATATGCAACAATCTAGGCGGCCAGGTGTCACGTCCTGTGACGCATTCTTTAAAACTTCTATTTCGACACCCAAATTCTTTAAACTTATATTTCGCTATACAAATTCTTTGAACTTCTATTGCACCATCCAAATTCATCGCTCCGCAAAAATTCTGAGTGAGCAACTCAGCCGGGTCGTCGTACGGCGAGAACGCTGACGATCCGGACGAGGTGGTTCACCCGAATTGCCAAATCAAAAGTCGACCTCATTAATCAATATATAATAACGCGATCAAGCCGCCCGCGATCAGATCAAATTTTGTGCAGGAACAGTTCACAATCAATTATAGTATAGTCACAGATCAAATTTAGTGCATAAACAGTCCAGATCAATTATAGTACAGAACCAGAGCAGATCAATTATAGTGCATAACCAGACGAGATCAAATTTCGTTCAGAACAGTTCACAATCAATTATAGTGTAGACACAGATCAGATAAATTATCGCGCAGAACCAGTATCAGTTAGTGCAGACTCAAAGGTCATCGTGACCCGATCACTTCCGTAAAATTCGTTCAGAATCGGCCAGTCCGTTAACGCGAATCCGGATTTAATTCTAACACGCGTACAGAAATCCGCAAAATACGACTCTGCTACGGGACCCAGAGACCCGACAGAGCAAATCGTCATTTGTAAAACACGCGCAAGTTAAGCATTGTACGTAAAACCAATAAACATTTGTTGTGCTCGGAAGTGTGTGAACTTCAATTAAACGTCTACCCTATTGTCTCCAATCACCAGGACGACTCATTTCTGCAGGTATCCTCGCCCAGCGAAAGGTAAGTAAGAACCTATACCTAACTAATAACTTAGATTCAATCATACAAAAAGGTACGCGGAGAACTCAGTGAGAGGGAGAACTTCGCGACATTACAGTATATTACATTATATCCAATGTAGATATAGTGTCAACGATGTTGTAATTAAGTGTACATTAATCTGTGGGAAGGGGTCAGTATATTACATTATATCTAACGTAGATATAGTAATAATGATGTTGTTATTAAATGAACATTGGTCCGTGGGTATATATCAGTATATTACATTATATGTAATGTAGCTATAGTAATAACGATACTGTTATTATATTTACATTGATCTTTGGGAAGGGCTTAGTATGTTACATTATATCCAATGTAGACATAGTGTCAACGATGTTGTTATTATATGTACATTGATCTGTGGGAAGGGATCAGTATATTACGTTAGATCCAATGTAGATATAGTAATAACGATACTGTTATTATATGTGCATTGATCTGTGGGAAGGGATCAGTATATTACAATAGATCCAATGTAGATATAGTAACAACGATACTGTTATTATATGTACATTGATCTGTGGGAAGGGACTAACATATTACATTGTATCCAATGTAGATATAGTACCAACGATGTTGTTATTAAATATACGTTGATCTGTGGGAAGGGATTAGTATATTACATTATATGTAATGTAGATATAGTAATAACGATACTGTTATTATATGTACATTGATCTGTGGGAAGGGATCAGTATATTACATTATATCTCATGTAGATGTAGTAATAATGATATTGTTATCAAATCTACATTGATCTGTGGGAAGGAATCAGTATATTACATTAGATCCAATGTAGATATAGTAATAATGATACTGTTTTTATATGTACATTGATCTGTGGGAAGGGATCAGTATATTACATTATATCTAATGTGGATATAGTAATAATGATATTGTTATCAAATGTACATTGATCTGTGGGAAGGAATCAGTATATTACATTAGATCCAATGTAGATATAGTAATAACGATTCTGTTATTATATGTACATTGATCTGTGGGAAGGGATTAGTAGATAGATAGCTTTATTTCTTGCCTTTCAGCTTTGAAAGGGGGTTTGGCACGTGAGTGCGCCTACAATATTTTATAAGATATGTACATTGTAAGTTTAATACAATATCGTCCGTTCAGGTCTTCTGTCCCTGGCCTATCTCCTTCCTTCTTCGGATTATTTCCCTTGTCCATTTTCTCCCCTGCTCTTGTCCCTGCAAAATATTCCACCTTGTTAAATCATTATCCCTTTCTACTTCCCTACATTCTTCTAACAGTTGTTCTATTGTCTCCTCTCCTAATCCACACATTCTACAGACGTTGTCCTCTTTCTTTTTCCAGTATCTGTTGCCTCTTTCTTCATTCCCACATCTGAACCTTGCAATCATTGACTGGTCCCTTCCTTTGTATTCTGCTTTCAAATAGTAAGCTCGGTTTTCCTCTGTTATCCCTCTGTAATTTCCGTTATACCTTCCTATTACTATCCTGTCATAAAATGATTGGCACTGCTCTGCTCTGTCTAACTGTGATAGATTTTCTGCTAGCCTCAGTTCTCCCGTGCATCTAGCTTTAACCTCCTTTATTTCTATTCCTTTCTCTTCGTAGTATTGTCTTCTCTGTTCTTCCCATTTCGACCTTTTCTTCTCGCATTTTGTATCTATCTCTTTCCAGCATTCTAGTATTATTTTGTTAATTCCTTTCGTCCTTGTTTTTTCTTCGTATCTCACTGCTCTTCTGCCTGCTTCTATTCTTATTTTGTCCTACTTTGTTTCATCCATTACTATATATGTTGGTGTATTGAAGTCCAATCCTAATACCCATTTTATGTACTTTGTATGTAGTTTTTCAAATCTCTCCGATTCGTTCCATCCCCATATCTTTGCTGCATACATCATAACGCTTTTCACCAAACTTCTGTAGTTCTTCATCCTTCTTTCAAAGTTGTTTTTGAATCTCCTTTCTCCTATTCCCCATGTTTGCTTCATCACTATCATCGCCTTTTTCGCTGTTTCTCTCCAGTGCATCTCCGTTCCTCCATTTTTCTGGAAGTGATACCCTAGGTATTTGAAGTCTTTTACTTCTTCTAATTCTTCCTCTCCCCATTTCCATATCTCCTTTTTCTTCTGACTTCTTTCTTTCTTGAAAATTATTATCTTCGACTTTCCAGCGTTTAGCATTAACTCTCTTCTTTCAAAGTATCTTTTCATTCTGCTTATCATTTCCTTTAAGTCCTGCGGATGTGTTGCTAATAGTACGATGTCATCTGCGTACGACAGTGACCAAAACTTCTCTTTTCCGATCACCATTCCTCCTGCTTGTCCTTCTCTCAATTTCTCTTCAAGGTCCGCCGTGTATAACGAGAATAGGGTAGGGCTTAGTAGACATCCTTGCCTTAATCCTTTCGTTGTCCAAAACTTTTCAGATACTTTCCCATTAACTCTTATCCTATTCTCTGTTTCTTTGTAAATTTCGTTAATTCTCGTTCTTAGAGTGTTACTTATTCCTTTTTCCTCTATAACCTTGCTCAGTTTTTCTCTATTTACTTTATCGAAAGCCGCTGTTAGATCTGCGAAGAAAGCATATAGCTTTCCTCCCTTTTCTTTAATTTCTCTGTTTACCACGTAGTTCAGAATAAAAATGTTGTCCATTGTGCTTCTTCCTTTTCTGAAGCCTGCTTGCGTCTCTGGTATGATTTTCTTTTCCTCTAGTTCTGCACTTAATCTGTTCTCCAGAATCATCGCGTATATCTTGTATGCCGTATTTAGTAGCGTTATCCCTCTGTAATTCTTTACATCATCCCTATCTCCCTTCTTAAATATAGGGCTAATTATACCTACTTTCCATCTCCTTGGAATTCCTTCTCCCTTCCATACTTTGTTTATCAGTGTTGTGATTCTGGTGAGTACCTTTCTTCCTCCATGTATCCAGACCTCGTTTTCTAGGCCGTCTTCCCCTGCTGCTTTCCTTTTTTTCAATTTCTTAATTTGCCTCATCACTTTTTGCTCCGTTATAATTTCATTTGTATCCTGTTGTTCCTCTGTATCCTCTAATCTCTCTTCTTCTTGATCCTTTTGTTCTTTTCCTTCTAATAATTCCATGAAATATCTTCTCCAGCCCTGTATACTTACTTTGTTTGTTGTTCCTATTCTTTTTTTCCTTTCCCGTCTGATATATTTCCATATTTCATTTGTGTTTTTAATTTGTTCTATTTCTTCTTCTTCTTTCTTCTGTTGTTGGTCCTTCTTCTTCTTGCAGAGTTTCTTGAATTCTCTCCTTTTCTGAATGTATGTCACCTTTTCCCCTTTCCCTCTTCTCCATTTTCTCAGCTCTTTTCTCGTTTCCCTTTTTCTCTCTGTACATTCTTTATCCCACCATTTCTTGTACCCTGGTTTCAATTCCATTACCTTTACCACTTTCTTGAGTACCGTCCCGTTGATCTTATGAACCATTTCTTCCATCATTTCGTTTGAATCCTCCTTTTCGAATTCAATTTGTTCCACTTCCTCCTGGTAGTGTCTCTTTCCTTCCTCCGTCCAAAGCCGTCTCTCCTTCCATATCTCTTCTTCTTGCTTCTCTACACTGGTTTCTCCATAAATTTCTAATTTCAGCGGTAAATGATCTGACTCTATCCTTTCTTCTATCCTGAAACTTCTGATATCTTCTTTAATTGCTGGGTCTACTAATACATAATCGATTACTGTGTTTCCGTTGCCCCCGATGAAAGTATATTCACCTTCTTCGTCTCCTTCAAAATTACCTTTAATAATTTCCCATCTGTTGTCTTCTACCATTTCTATTAGCCTGGTTCCTTCTATGTTTTTTATCTTATCTCTCGATTTTCTCGTTTCTTTGCTAAATGATCCTTCTAAACCTATTCTTGCATTGAAATCCCCGCCGATTATAAGTCTTTCTTCTTTCATTCCTCCGATTGCCTCTTCTATAGTCTCTCTCGTCTTTTTCATATCTCTGCTGTATACCGTGATTATTCTCCATATGTTACCTTGTATCTCAATCTTCCTTTCTTGTATGTCCGAATTTTCCTCCTGTGTATCTCTTTCTGTTATCCTTTTCTTCACTCCCGTTATGATGCTTCCGCTCGCTCTACCTTTGTTCTTCTCTTTTTTTGCCAGTTGACATTTTCAGTTGAAACTGTTCGGCAACCTGTTCTGTAACCCATTCCATTGTTTCTCGTCTACCCAAGTTTCAGTTAGTCCTACAAAATCGTATGTCTCCACGTATTCCCAAAATTGCTTATCTTTATTGTACAGACCTGCGACGTTCCAGAAACCTATCGATAATGTCTTATTCTTTACCTGCTACTTGTCATGTACCTTCTGTTTTCTTTTCTCGTTCTTTTCATTGTTGTAATTTCTCTCTCCACCCCTGTTCGTCTTTTCAGACGCGGGAGGAGTGGTACTTAGCGCCTTATCTTCTGTTGCGATCCCGTTTCGCTCGGTGTCTCTCTCTGAAATTAGAGAGTCACCGAACTTTGTCGGCTCCAAAATTTTGCCTCCTCAAGTCCTACTCCCTCTTTCCATTTGAAAATCCTGCCGTTTATCCTTACCTTTCTGTATCCTATTTTCACGTGTGCTCCCTGCTCTCTCTCCGCTTTCGCAATTCCTAAGATTGCCTTCTGAGTTTCTCTTTCGTTTTTTGTTAAATCATTATCAATGTATATTTTCTTACCTTTCAGTTTGCCCTTCTTTATCATTATCTCCTTTTTCTGTTGCCAGTTTCTTAACTTTGCTATCAAAATACTCCCTCTCTCTCCCTTTCTCGTCCAGAAAGCATCCTCTATTTCCACCTCCACCTGCAAATTTTCTGATATTACCTTTACTGCCGTATCTTTCGGTGTTTCGCCTCTTGGTAGATCTTCTCCTTTCTGTGTGATATTGTTTCGTTTCTCCCTTTTTTCTCTTGCCTCCTCTTTTCGCTCTATACGGTTTATTCTTTCAATTAATTCGTCCGCCTCATCTCTTTTCGTTTCTAGATTTTTAATTCTCTTCTGTATTTCTTCTTTTTCTCGCTCCCATGCTTCTTGCTTTCTTTTCCATTCTTCTTTTAGTTCTCTTATTTCCTTATTTATGGATTCGTTTTCTCTCTTAATATCTTGTGTGTCCTTCTTCACTGTCAGCACAAGCTCAATCGAACTGTCTAACTTGTCCATTTTTATATCTTTAGGTTCGCCTTCTGTTCCTTCGCTTTCTGTTCCTTCCCCTTCCGTAGCTTCTTGCGGTGGTGATCTTCCTACTCTTCTTGCTTTTTGGAAATTTTCTATCAGTTCTTTCTCCACTCTTCTTCTTTCTTCTTCTCTTTTTCTTTTAAAAGAGTCCACCAATGATCCTTGGCTGCCCGACCTATACTTCCCAAGCTGTTCAGCTAAAGTCGGCCTTCTTCTTTTTCCGGAATCCTTTGGGCTCTCCGTCTCTCTTGTCTTACTCATCTATGTTTTTCTCTCTCTGTGTTCGCTTCTATGCCTATACTTCTCTACGTGGCTGCGCCAGACTTGACGCGGCCGCTCTGGTCTGCTTCTAGGTGTCGCTACATTCGTTCTTCTTTATCTTATCAGTTTATCATCCAATCGATCTACATTTATCGACGTATTATTCCACGTCGTTTATTAATCTACAATATCGACTTCTCCCACGTAGCTCATTAGACAACCTAACCTCTTACTTCTTTCGCCAGTTTCATTTCTTTTAAGTAACTTGTTTCCGTGTACCTTTTTGATGCCTTTATACACCTGTGTTCTTTGGTTTTTCCTCTTTCCAGCGGTATTTATTGCACCTCTGTCCGTTCAGATTTTCCTTCGGAATTGATTCATTCTGTTTCACTTCTCTCCGACACGTACTGCCTCTATAACTACCGTCACGTGACCCCCTGTAGATATAGTAATAATGATATTGTTATTAAATGTATATTACATATCTAATGTAGATATAGTATCAACGATGCTGTTATTAAATGTACATTGATCTGGGGGAAGGGATCAGTGTACTACATTATATCCAATGTAGATATAGCATCAACGATGTTATCAAATGTACATTGATTTGTGGGAAGGTATCAGTATATTACATTATATCTAATGTAGGTATAGTAATAATGATATTGTTATCAAATCTACATTGATCTGTGGAAAGGAATCAGTATACTACATTAGATCCAATGTGGATATGGTAATAGTAATATTGTTATTAAGTGTTTATTACATATCTAATGTAGATATTGTAATGACGATACGTTACAATCTGTGCATTGATCTGTGGGAAGGGATCAGTATATTACATTATATCTAATATAGATATAGTAATAATGATATTGTTAACAAATGTACATTGATCTGTGGGAAGGTGTTACATTAGATCCAATGTAGATATAGTAATAACTCCCCCTGTGGCTGGGGGTTTTAGAATACAGCCACGGTAACCCCTGCCTGTCGTAGGAGGCGACTAAAAGGGGGCGTTGCTACTGCTGAAGCAGCCTCGATTTCGGGCCTGGCGCATAAACATGGGTGTGCAATGGAGGCGATTCAGCTGCCACAGTTTCACTGTAGGCTGAGAATAAGAAGTGTTTTCAACACTTACCAAACGGGACAAACAGCCTTGAATGTGTAATTCTGGATGGATATCTTATGACGACCTGGCGTGTTTATATGGACAATTCTACACTTTACATAAAGATATGGATTACGAAAATAAAAAGATTATAGGTTACAGAGCAGGAGAATTCGGAAGCCCCAGTGCCGGTCCGGTGGGTGGTAGGCGAGCGGGCCCCCCCCCGGATCGTTATCTTGCAACCGCCCAGCGCAGGAGGTGGACTCCCAGGCCTCTGCGCAGATGGCTACTGGTGAAAAAGAAAATGTTAAGGAATTAGAGATTCTTAGGAGGATCACTGGTGTTGAACATCCGAATAATGACGGGGACCAATCCTTGATGAACATAGAGGAGGAGGCGTTCTCTAAGAAGCCGATGGTAAATCGTACCCCCCCCCCCCCCACACACCTGGAGTGATTACCCCCATATTCTCTAAAGAAATGGGAACTCAGAGCGAGTTGGATCCCTCAGGAGATGACTCTGATGAGGAGGATGCCCCTACAGGAACTGGATCATCGGGAAGGTCCTCAGCACGGAGTATCCGGGACCCTTTGACAGGAATCATTTCCGAAGAAAAAATTGAGACAGGGCTAGAGGCCATTGCAGCAATGATCCGTGTTTTAGTTGCGGAAAATAATTCTATAGCAGCATACTTGCGTCGTGCGAGAAACGGGAACCCTAAAGTTCGGGAGACCGCCTCGAGGATTGAAAGATATCTGATGAAGGCTACAAACATGGTGGAGGCGCTTGTATCTATAAAAGCAACCGATACTGGGTGTAAGAGTGCGAGTGACATGATGGTAAGCAAGATGGATGCCAGTACACAGACTGAACCTGAGAGAAAGGAAGTGAAAAACTCACATAGAATGATCCCGGAGAGAGTAGGGAAGACCGTAACGGCTGGAACTCAGTCTGGCGAAGTGTTTGCTACCTCCCCTCAGTGCAACGACGAGTCGACTAGTAAAGAAGCCTGGACTGGCAATAGCAAAAGGAAGGATGCTACGCTTCCCCTTCCCAAACATGAGAAAAGATCGCGGACTGCGGAAACTGGGTCCGAGAGGGGTATGACGGGTGTATCCACCCATCAGGTTAAGTCGAGAACAGCACGCGTAGCGGCCCCAGACGTGACGGAGCCGGAATGGGAGACGGTTCAAAGAAAGAGAAGGAAAGCAGATCCCCTAATGGCAACACCTAGACGTCAAAAGGAGAGAACCAAGGATGAGACTGTTAGGCCAACAGGGACAGCCACGCCTAGAATAGACAGCAGGGCTAGAGTGAGAGCTGTGAAACTCCAGGCTATAGCAATCAGGTTTACTGATAAGAAGTCCTTCGCTGATGTGCTGAAACGAGTGAAGGAGAAAGCAGGCCCTGAGGTGGAGGGGGTTAAGTCGGTAAGGCAGACCCGAGGTGGTAATCTGTTGGTTGAATTCTCCGCCAAAGCGGACATAAAGAGTTTCCATAAGAAGATTGAAGGTGCGCTGAGTGAGGGGGTTCAAATCTCCCGGCTGCAGGAAAGAGTTGATGTGGAAATCAGAGATATTGATCCTACTGTGGAGGCCGAGGACGTGGTGATGGCGGTAGCTAAGGAGACCGGTGGGAAAATAGCCGATATCCGTTGTCGTGTTCTAAGAACCGACCCCCGGATGAATAAAGTTGCGGTGGTTGACGGACCAGCGGTGTTGCTTAACCCCTTGCTAAGAGGAGCTAAGATTAAGCTCGGGTGGACGATTGCGTCTGTGCGTTTGATCCCTAGGATAGTCAGATGTTTTAGGTGTCATGGCATAGGCCACCTTGCAGCTAATTGCTCCGAGATTAGTGATAGTGTTTGTAGGAGGTGCGGTAAGTCTGATCACCACATGCGGGAATGCACTTTTACTCCGAGGTGCCGGATCTGCGCGAGTAAAGGTCTCTTGGGCGATATAATACAACATGTGGCAGCGTCTGTCAAGTGTCCACAATACAAAGAACAAACGACCATGAAGATTATGCAAATAAATCTAAATCGGTGTAGGGCGGCACACGAGCTGATGTTAAAATCGGCCGACGACCTTGAGGTAGACATAGTATTAGTCTCCGAGCCTAATAGGGCGTGCGAAGAATGGTTTGCCGATGCCAGAACTGATGCGTGCCTGTGGATCACCAGAGCAGGCCTAAATAAATTCAGCAGTTATTCTGGTGGTGAGATTGGCCCAGGTTACGTTGCAGTAAGAGTTGATGATTATACCATTTTCAGCTGCTATTTTTCTCCGAACATAACAGCTGGGGAATTTGACTCTAAGCTGGCACAACTGGGTATGGCACTTGCTGCTGAAAAAGATCGGAAGGTCATTATTGCAGGAGACTTGAATGCTAAATCCCCTATATGGGGGTCGAAAACATGGAGCCCTCGCGGAAGGACCCTACAGCAGTTCTGTGAAGAATCTGGATTACACCCTGTACTCACCGTAGGGGGGATTACCTGTGACAGAGGAGCAGGCAGTAAGATTGATATTGTCATATGTAATGACCTTGCTTTAGGAGATTTGGTTGACAGTCGAGTACTTACCTCTTACACTGCATCCGACCACCGATACTTGATGCATACCTTTAGTGGGGAACATAATGCCCGACGTAGGTTCCTTGAAAATAGCATGGGCCCTAGAAAAGTTGACCCTAAGAGTTTTGAGGACAAGTTCGTACTCAAGTTCAAGGACAGAAGTGCTCCCCCACCACCTACGACAATAGAGGAGATAGATATATTCTTGCAGGATGTTGAAAAGATGATCGAAGAGAGTCATAAACCTTACCTGTCAGGATGGAAAGAAAAAGCACCAGTTCCATGGTGGAACACAGAGGTTGCCCTGCTGAGGAAAAAAGCTCTAAAAAAGAAAAGGATACTTACCCGAATGAAGAAGAGGATGACAAACGACGACGAACATCTGCGCTGCGCCCTGGCGGAATATAAAGATGCTAAATGCCAGTTAAATTGGCAAATTAGGAAAGCCAAAAGGGATGCCTGGAAAGCCTTGGTGGAAACGGTGGATACGGATGTTTGGGGAAAGCCGTACAAGGCTATCTTGAAATTAATTAAGCCAAAGGGTCCTCCCATGAAAATGGATGAAGACGAAACTGAACGAGCCATCAAGAAGCTCTTCGTCACCTCCGAGGTGCATGCAGAGTGTGAGAGAAGTACAACTATACACGCAGCGCAGGAAGTGGATGTCCAGACGCCTGAATCTTCAGAGGTTGAAACGGAGATTACTCCTGAAGAAGTAATTGTCGCGGCTAGCAAGATCAAGCCTAAGAAAGCGCCAAGTCCCGATCAGGTTCCAGCGTGCGTCATTAAAACTATAGCAGCTAAGACTTCTAGATACCTGGCAGGCGTATTTAACACCTGTTTTAAAGAAGGGTACTGGCCCCGTGAGTGGAAAACGGGGAGGCTAGTTATGATCCCTAAGCCTCCAAAGCCTGGATCATCAAATACAACGTTGGATGTCCGGCCACTAAGCATCCTATCAAACCTGGGGAAACTCCTAGAGTTACATTGTAAAGAGGAGAATACTTCGTGCTCTCAGAAAAAATGACCTTGCTGAAAACCAGTTTGGTTTCAGGAAGGGTAGAAGCACTATACATGCTATGAACGAGGTTTTAAAGTTATGGGATAAGGCTAAATCAGAGCGCTGGCATTGTTTACTTATCCTCTTAGATGTGAAGAATGCCTTTAACTCTATAGGATGGGCGAATATCAAATCCCAAATCCGTAGGAGAGGATTTCCGCCGAAACTTTGCGCCTTTTTAGATAATTACCTTACAGATAGATGGATCACGTATGAGACAGTCTCTGGCACCAAGAAGGTGCAGATCTTTGCAGGAGTTCCACAGGGCTCCGTCATTGGACCGATCCTGTGGAACATTGTATATGACCAGCTACTACGCATTAGACTGAGAAGGAACGTGAGGCTGATTGGCTATGCTGATGACGTGGATGTGGTAATTATAGATAAGGACATAGAAATACTACAAGAACTGGCGACACTTACTCTTAATGATCTGGCCGTATGGTACAAACAAGAAGGGTTGGAACTGGCTGCCCATAAGACAGAGGCAGTCGTGCTAACAGGAAGAAAGATCCCTGGGGGTATAACCTTTAGATGTGGCGATACAGAGGTTACTACCAAGAGAGCGGTTAAATATCTAGGCGTGATTTTCGAGTCCAACCAAGTTTTTAAAGAACAGATAAGGCGCGCGTGCGATAAAGCTTACGTGTATGCTAATTTACTTGGTCGATTATTGCCAAATACCTATGGACCAGGCTTTATGGCAAGAAACCTGTACTATAGGGTTATGGAGTCCGTGGTCCTATATGCCGCTCCCATATGGGATAGGGCTCTTACATACAGACTAAACGTGGACATCATAAGAAGTACGCAACGAATAGCACTATGCAGGTTAGCGAGAGCGTATCACACGGTTTCAGCAGATGCAGTTAGAGTTATCACAGGCATCCCCCCCATGAAGCTGGTTGCATTGGAAAGGGGTGGGCTTTTCCGTACGATAGAGTCGTGTTCTAGTGCAGCAGATGGCGAAGGGCAAAGCCCTGCCCGGGAAAAAACGAAGATAAGAAATGAGGAACGGGAGGCCATCATGCGGAAATGGCAGGAGGAGTGGGATATTTCCACCAAAGGAAGGTGGACTTATAGACTGATCCCTAAGATCGATGAGTGGCAGGAATGGGCACCGAAGATCTTAAATTACCATCTAACACAAGTGCTTACTGGGCACGGGTGTTTTGGTACTTATCTTAAGAAGATAGGTAAAGCGGACACCGATGTTTGCTGGTTCTGCCAGGATGCTACCGACGATCCAGAACACTTTTTACTGAACTGCACTAGGTGGGAACGCCAAAGAAAGAAAATGACCGATGTAGTGGGTACTTTCGTGATGGAGGACCTTGTTAAGATACTGAAAGAGCCTGAAAAGAGGCCGCATGTTATGGAATTCCTTGTAGCCGCCCTCCTGGATAAGGAGAAGTGGGAAAGGGAGAACATCAAGAATAAGGTAAGCAGGTCGACAGCAAGAAGAAGAAGAAGAAGAACAAGAAGAAGGAGGAGAAGAATATGAGTGGCCGGAAAGACTGAAGTAGAATAAGAAACATCAATTGGGAAAAGGCTGTAAACAAAAGGCAAAAAATAAAAAAGCCATACAGTAAAAGGACGCAGGTGAGGAAAAATCCAACCCATGCAGTACGATGTAACGAGGGCGTGGCAAATCACCCTCCGAAGTAATGCCACAGGGCGATCCCGGAGTGGTGGGAATGTAGCCACGCGACTGGGCTGGGACGAAGCCGGGGTGGGTTTTTAGTGGGTATACCGGGCATATCCCGGGAGTCCCACACTGCTGGGTCCCATAACATCCAGACCCCGCGTGCATAAGAAAGCATTTTCCCCCTCGTTAAAAAAGAAAAAAGAAAAAAGATATAGTAATAACGATATTGTTATTAAATGTATATTACATATCTAACGATATAGTATCAACGATGTTGTTATCAAACGTACATTGATCTGAGGGAGGGGATCAGTATATTACATTATATATAATGTAGATATTGTAATAACGATACTGTTATCAAATGTACATTGATCTGTGGGAAGGGATCAGTATATTACATTATATCTAATGTAGATATAGTAATAATAATATTGTTACTAAATGAACATTGGTTTATGGGAACAATCAGTATATTACATTATACCTAATGTAGATATAGTAATAACATTACTGTTGTTATATGTACAATGATCTGTGGGGAGGAATCAGTATATTACATTATATCTAATGTAGATGTAGTAATAATGATATTGTTATCAAATGTACATCGATCTGTGGGAAGGAATCAGTATATTACATTAGATCCAATGCAGATATAGTAATAATGATATTGTTATTAAATGTACATTGGTCTGTGGGAGGGATCACTATATTACATTATATCTAGTGTAGATATTGTAATAATGACATTGTTATCAAATGTACATTGTCTGTGGGAAGGAACCAGTATATTACATTAGATCCAATGTAGATATAGTAATAATGATATTGTTATTAAATGTACATTGATCTGTGGGGTGGGGGGGATCACTATATTACATTATATCTAGTGTAGATATTGTAATAATGATATTGTTATCAAATGTGCATTGATCTGTGCGAAGGAATCAGTATATTACATTAGATCCAACGGAGATATAGTAATAATGATATTGTTATTAAAGGTACATTGGTCTGGGGGATTAAATCAGTATATTAAATTACATCTGATGTAGGTATAGTGATAATGATATTGTTATTAAATGTATATCACATATCTAATGTCGATATAGTAATAATGATATTGTTATCACATGTGCATTTATCTGTGGGAAGGGATCAGTATATTAGATTATATCTAATGTAGATATAGTAATGTTACGTTGCGCGTGCGACGGCGCAACGTAAACGGATAATAGAAAAACGAAAAGGAAGAGTGCTGTTTCAATTAGAAGATTGAAAGGCAATTCCCTATTTCTTCTACCCTATTCTGAGCGCGATGGTTGGTATCGCTGCCACCAGTCTCGAGCGGGTTAACCACTCTTTTTACTGGAAATCGCGAATTTTTAAAATTGGGGTCGATCATGCAAATACATGGAAAAATAGTGGAAATAATGATTTTTGCAATTTTTTACTATTTTATTGTGTCGTATTTAAAACAACTTATGTTCCACGATAAGCACCTTTTCTCGCTTAGAAATTGGAAAGTATTTGCGATTTCCAGTAAAAAGAGTGGTCGATCATGCAAATACATGGAAAAATAGTGGAAATAATAATTTTTGCGATTTTTTACTATTTTATTGCGTCGTATTTAAAATAACTTATTTTTCATGATAAGCACCTTCCCTCGTTAAAAAATTGGAAAGCACTCGAGATTTTCGACAGAAATCATGAAAATGGGGTTGATCATGAAAATGCGTGGAAAAATAGTGGAACTATCGATTTCTATCGTTCTCTACAGTCTTATCGCGTCAGCTGCATCACCCGTTTCATTCTGTCATGTGCTCCGTGTTTCGCCAAAAAATTGTAAAGGATCGGAAATTACCAGGAAAAAGAAATGTAATTGACACTATATATTGTCGGACTACATAATGTGATTAATATTATCTAGTACAGTTGTTCAAGAAATTAAGTGAATTGCATATTGTAAGATTTTAGGTTATATTTGCCTATGGTGACATAAAACTAATTCATAGTAATTGGATATCAGTTTCTATCTTTTCTCCATAAGTCTTCGCTGAACAAGATTGTTTCTAAATGTTTTAATATTTTTTCTAAATGGTCTGAATAATAAAATATTTTAATTGGACTGTTGTAGTCGGATGAGATGAGTTTGAGATTTGTAAACACATGTGATACAAAATAGATGAAAGTGAATAGTAAAGTAACAACTGCGATATTACAACTTCTTTTTTTTATTTAGGAATTTTGACACGACAAGTGTATTTATTTGTAAGTAGAAAAGGACAATGCGAACCATGAATTAAATTCTATATTAAGGAAATTGGAATAGGAAATTACAATTTAAGAGTTTCATTTTCTTCTATTAATTTATTTACTTAAAATATGCTAGCATTAAATTGTTTTTATAGTCCATGATTTGGGAGCCAAACTCATCTAATTTTATAATCTTCTTTGGATAATTTGTTCACTGTATCCATCAAATTTTTCTACTCCGTAAATTCTTTGTTGTAATTTCCTCATTAATGTCAGAATATATGCTGAAAATAAAGAAACAGATATTATATTATTATAAATTGATACATTGTACTGCACAACATGAATTTGAAATAAAGGATGTATTGAAGAAAATAAGAATCCATATTTTTTTTACCTTAAACCTATTTCCAGATATATCTTGCGACAAAGTAATTGCATCTCTTTTCAGAGTACGTTTGTGTTATTTGTCTTGATATTTCATTCTACGTTGGTTAATTTCTTTAATGTATCTATTCAATTTTTGTACTTCATAATTTTTGGTGGTAATTTTCCTGTCAATGTCTGAACAGATTCTGAAAATATAAAAAGAATAAGAAGTCATAACATTATATATTGATACTTTATATTCAACTGCTCCTATATTTGAAATCTACCAAATTAATTATTAAATAATGGCATTATGATTTTGATTGTCGTATTCAAGTAGTGAAAGGCCTCTATTATATGCTCTTTTTGTTAATGTGAAAAGATACATGCTACTTTAGAAGGAGTACCAAGAGTATATATGAATGTACGTACCATGCCATGCCGTATTGTCAACAACATATAAAGTTCAAATAAACTTAAATAAACTTGCACGTATTTATTATTCAACAATATTATTCCATCTTGCTTCCCATTTCCTGCTATATATGATTCATTCTGCTTGTAATTTGGTAAGTACTTTTAAGATGTGATTCACTCTAACCTATACCTGTCAAAAGTAATACATAGTTTCCCTGACTGTATTTGCTTCATGAAACTTTGCGACCTTTTAGGGCTCGTCGAGTTGAACACGCCTATATCCCATTTTCGGTGTAGACGGTTAAGGGCACAGACTCCTTCGAGGCCTCCTCCGAATCGATGTAAGCGCCATTGGAAAGAATCGGCCAATCATGAAAACACTTAATTGAGAAATTTGACATTTGACAGTGTGACATCTAACGTCATTATGCAGAATAATAAACAAAAGTGAGGTGGCATAGTTGCCAAATCATATCATTTGAGAGTTTTTTCGCAGTGTTGCCGCATCTGTGACCATCTAGCAAAATGAATTTGCTCGAGCCGAGTAAGATTTTGATTCCTGGCGGATATAGAAAAGGATAGCACGAGAGAAAGAGAAGGAGTATCATGAATTGAAACAACGTAGGGCCGATCGGCGGAAACAGTGACTATAGATAGTAGAAGACTGGACATGCCTTTGTTCTCAAAGGCTCGTGAATTTGTGCCTCGAGAACGAGCGCCATCTGCTCTATCCTAATATAAAAATGTGAAACACTTCGCACTATAACAGTCTAATACGCGTTGACGATAACAGAAGATTGCTTCGGTACCCAGGATTGTACCCTTTTGCTTACAGCCTTCAGCTCAGCGTTGCCATATCTCAGTAGACAAAGAAAGAGAATACACGCAACGAGATAAAATGAGATAGATACATGTCAAAGGTATGCCGCAAGATATCTTATTTTGTCGAGCTATGCTCGAGTTAATTCCTAGAAAAAAAAACGTTATCCTGCAAACGAGAATTCAACTGCTGGCTCCTAATAAAGCATTACGATTGAGCATGTGCTATCGTGTGTTCACTTGCCAATACTGAAATATTACGGCATAGTAATGAATTAAAGTGAAACACCGTATATGTCATATAAACAAATGTTATAATGTAATCATCTGATATACTATCATCAAATGGTTTCAACAATTTTTTAATATGTTCTGAATCACTTTTTCCTTATACATGATTTACGGACAGTTCTAGAAATTGAATAAAAATATTATCAATGTAAAAAAAATTAATGTCTACAGAGGGATTTGAACCTGGTACAAAACCGTCAGACCTTAGCACTCTGATACATTGCCTCAGGACTACTAACACTATCGAAAATATGTACTTACTTTAATTTCCTTCATTTTCTATGCTCGTTTGTTGCATTTATAAATATTAAAGATTGCATAAAACACTTATTTGATAAAGAATGAAATTTCTGTATATATGTATGTATTCTTATATCTTTTCTTAAAGACGTACGGATATAATATAGCATTTACATATTAAAAAAGAAAAATTCTCCTCCCTTTTGTTTAAATACTTCACAAATTAATAATTATCAAGCTTTCATTTTTTTAAGAGGTTACACACTAATTAAAAATAAAATTGTCTCCGTGGGATTCGAACTCGACCTTCTGATTGTGACTTTTGCATTCATCGTCAGATTGCTCGGGACTCGCGTCAGAATACGTGAATTGACGGTGGAAAGCACCGAAGCGATAGCGCACACGGATGGAAGCAGATATATGCTTGTGTGTGAAGTGCGAATACTAGTTGCAATACATATGGAAACAGATGTGGCAACATTGCAGTCATACTATATGTGCGTGCGTCTCTTCACCTTACCGTAATCGATAAGGTAGTTGTACCAGTGAGGTATGGTAACAGAAGAACTGCCAAAACAGGCACGACTGTTATACCGACTGTGGAAACCTCTCTTCATACTGGGGCGTGCTCGCCCCAGAAATGACGACCCTTCGGTAACAAAGGCATGTCCAGTCTTCTACTATCTATAGTCACTGGCGGAAATATAGAGTCATACGCTACGGCAGATTCGATGAGACTCTGTAATACACATAACGTACGCGACTATAAAACTTATAGGAATAAAAACTACATGGCATTAATAATTTCAGGAAAGGAATTAAAAAGTAAAGACATGTAAATTGATCTATAATATACAATATTTATTGATTGAAATATAATCAATAAATATAAACAATGCTTCTTCTTTCTCCGCGACATTTACATCGTCGGTTACCATGACAGCTACTCCAGCCACGTGTTATTGAAATTTTTTTCATCTGAAATAATGAATTTTAATATAATTGTACCTGCATATGCAGGGTGTCCCAGTCTAACGATAAGTGTGACACAATTATATTAAAGTTCATTATAATATTTCAGATGAAAAACTTAATCAAGAAAATGCTATACGGTAGGAGGCGGCGGTGGCGGGCTGCCTATTATTGTTAACATATACTAAAAATATATATATGTATAAATAAACATTATAAATCATTACATTTCTTTATTTCTTATTCCCTTTTTGAAATTATTATGTCATGTAGTTTTCATTCCTATAAATTTTATGGTCGCGTACTTATGTTATATGTATTATTTCATTGCGGAGTGGACCGGCAATATGTAGTTACATTTATCGAGTTTTCACTGTATATGGTGCAAGTTTTATAATTCATTTTTCTGGCATACCATTTCAAGTATTCTACCTGTAATTTCATTGATAAAAAAATATGATTATAAATATGCATAAAAAAGTGTTATGGTTGCACACATTAGTAAGTATATGTAGTGTTTCATTCTCGGACCTCTTTCTCTCTCGAGCGCACTATTCTTTTCTATGTCTGGCAGGAATCAAAATCGGCTCGAGCCGATTCATTATGCTGATGATTACAATTGTAACAGATGTGGCAACAGCGTGACAGTAGTCTTACGATTAATACGTTGCGGCAACTATGCCTTACTTGTGGCTATATTCGCGTAGCCGTTGGTGGTGTCAAATTAGAATTTACATTTATCGACTGATTTGTGTTTTTATCGGTCTTGATGATAACATGGTCAAATATACCATAAATGCCCCTGACGGAGAATCATTGAACTATTCTTATGTCTATTTTACGTCTGATGCGTGCAAATCGTAGAATCGATTTTACGTCTTCCAGAAGTGATAAATTGTGAAAAATCGAATACGTCTCTCGCGCATGACGTATACGTGCATGCTTTACGTTGATTGTGTGAGTGCACGCATACAGGTCATGGCATAAGGAGTCTGTGCCCTTAATTGTTGAAAAGATATTAACAATTAAGGTTAGTAACTACTCATATTGAAAAGTATGACAAACTAAAGTATACAAACGGTTAGCTTCGTGGTAGAATGCATGAGTTGCAATCTAAAGGTCCACGGTTCAAATCTCTGGTTACCCATTTTTTTTTTAAATTATAATTTGTCTCTTTCGAATAACTATTACAGCTGTGCTATAATCTCTTCGCATTTATTAATAATTAATTACATGCGCTGCAATTTTTATAGAATTTAAGTTATGTTTTCTATCCAGTACGTACATTTGCATCGTTAATGTATTCGAAATTTCCAAGCGTTTATTTGTTACTACAGACGCACAATTATTGTAAATAGATACAAGTACTTGTACATAATTGTAAATAACTACATCTTACTGTAGCTACTTGTCAATACTTGTAAATATGAATTATAAAATGGTACGGTAGTATAAATGAATGTACCCTTTTTGAGTAAATTGAACTTGTAAAAAATAATTGTCTGTGTGTGTGTAATAACAAATAAACGGGTATAAATTTCGAATGGGGTAAGGATGTAAATGTACGTACTGGATAGAAAACATAACTTAAATTCTATAAAAATTACAGCATACCTAATTAATTATTAATGAATGCAATAATCATAGCACAGCTGTAATAGTTATTCAAATTATAATTTAAAAAGAAAGTTCAGGACCATGGATTTGAACCGTGGACCTTTAGATTGGGGGTCATGAGTTTCACCGTGGAGCTAACCGTTTATATGTGTGAGTTTGTCATACTTCTGAATGTAAGGAGTAACTAACTTTAATTGTTTATATCTTTTAAATCAATTAGCCGTCTGCCCCCAAAATGCGGTATAGGCGTGTTCAGCTCGACGAGCTCTACAAGGTGGCAAAGTTTATGTGAATGTAACGACCCAATAAGAAGCACAATACCTTTTTATTTCATTTTTCTTTATTATATTTCATATAAAGTGTCTAATTTAATTTCTATTGTTAATATTTAGTTTAATGTATATAATAATTTTTGTAATAAATAGTTTTCATTTTCGTCGATAACCAAGTCTATTAAATTCGCCGGTAAAAGTTTGGTCGATAAGTCAGACGGTAAAACAGTTATCGATAAATTATCGACGTCTGACCGCGAACGCGCCAGCGCAACCCCAGTAAGCATACGGTGGGGTAGAATTCTAGCGTGGGGATGCTGGACTACCACGTGATGGGAAAAACCCAGCTACCCCAAGAACTCTATGCGGAAAAAAAGTGCCGACTCAGCAAGATCTGAGTATAAATAGAGGCGTTCCGCACAGTTTCGATGCAGATCTTCTCAGGCCTCGACCTGAAGCAGACAATACTCTGAACAGTAGAGAAAAGCTTGCGCTGAACTGTTTAGGCAGCGATAGAGCGCGAGCTACAGCTATTTCCTACTCTTCCACTGGTGGAGTGCAGTACCGCAGATCAGCGGACCTCCTATCCGCGGTTCGCAACGTGTTACCCAGGTGTTACGCTAAGCCTACGTTTAAGTGTAAAGAGCTAGCGAGGAGCGGAGCTCCTTGAACGGCCTGCAATTAACACAGCTCTGGTATAACCAGAAACCGATTGCGACCCATAGGAAAGGTTAACTGGATTTTAGCGGTCTAGCACAAACCTCTGGAATTTAGTTTCCATAATCATTGTTGAAAACAAACAGAGTATTGACTGTACAGGAAGACCACGCCGCATTCGCGTTAGCGCTATCGATTATTACAATTATTAATTTCTACTTACATATATTAATTACTAATTACATATTTCTTACTGTATTCCTAATTTAGGGCGAACTAATTATAATTTTTATTGTATTCCTAATTCTAGCCGCACTTATTGTGATACTAGCGATTTTCATTTATATTATATTTCAATTCACTTACCTTATAATTTTTGAATAAACATATTTTCATTCGGTATCTAGCACATTAGTGTTTGGATTTCACTCCTTAACCGCAAACCACACGAACCTATAATCCCTATAACACAGAATACGAGTCACCTTCTAAGGGAACCGCTCTCCCTACAAGTCGGTGCAGTGACGTACTCACTCTGGGTCGTTACATGAATAAGTGAACGTTACACTTGTGGGTAGTTCCCCTTGTGGGACTTGTGTAGCTGTATAGATCCATTAGAGGTTGTGGAAACAGAAAACACACTAGAATTCACTACTGACTTTGAGATGTACTAAAAATTCTGAAAAAAATTACAATGGTCTGTGGAATGCACTAAAAGGTATGAATAATTTTTAGTTAATTTGGATATATTACCACCAACTCTTGATAAAATTGGTTAAAATATTAAATAGCATATTGAATACAATCCCGTATTTTCGGAGGCAGCCCAAAATTAAAAATTTTCTACATTGAAAATGACCAAAATCCTTTAATTCTTTGACATGGTTTTACATATTTTTCCTTCCTGCCCATTTATTACCAAGTCCACCATACTCCAATCAAATCATATTCAGCAGCATCATTCATTCATAAAATTTTTAATTTTGCGCTGCCTCCGAAAAGATTGCACTGTATTTAATATGCTATTTAATATTTAAATCAACTGAGCTGGTGAGAATTCATACAAATTAAATCAACATTATTTCATACTTTATAGTCAGTTTTTTTTCTATATTATTGTATTTCTCACTTTTTAGTGACGATCTGTATATTCTTTGCAGTGTAATAGCTATACATCGTACAACATTAGTATAACAACAGAGAATTGCAGCAAAAAGTTTGTTGTGAATGGGATTATCACGAAAACATCTTCTACAAAATGCGAAAAGTTTCATCGCGATTGGTACATTACCTGTAAAAAAAACGCCGAACATACACGAAACAGTACGCTTTTTTGCAACAAAAAATGGTAAACAATGAAAATATGCAAGATGATTTTTTATGGGATCAATCAGGAGACATGCCCTACAAGATGCAGAAGTTTTCGTTCCGATTGGTCTATCCATTTCGGAGTAATCGGTGAACATAAAAAAAGAAAAGAAAAAGAAAAAAGACTGATCGAATTCAGTAATCTTCTCCTTTCCAAAGTCGGTTAAAAAAAATTTAGCTTAATCAGACAAACAGTTCCTGAGATAAAAATTCGTATCTGAAGCCCGTTTTCGCCAAAATAGGCAACGTCGAAGGCCTGTAACTTCTAAACAAATCCTGAACTTTCAAAGTGATGATTTAATCCCCTCCGAATTTCACACGGACTACAACAAATTTCATTTAGAACAAAATCGCTGAAAAGTTATCGATTTGGCATGGAATAAACCGTATATAAAAATTAAACCGTATTTGGGCAGGTATAGCGACTGTCACCAAACCCACCATTATACCGCTATGGCTTTGACGACGGTCGTCAAAACTGCCAGATGTCGCCGAAACTGCCGATTCGTTGGAAAAAATGTCACCAAAACTGCCCTACAACATACATATACAGTGCTATATACATGTAATATATATAATAACTAAAAGAATCTAAGTAACTATTAAATTTAAATGTTTTTATATCGCGTGTAATGTTCGTGTGTTCTGATGCACTGCACTTTAAATTGTATAAAAACTGTTCTCTTTTCATTGCTGCCGTTTAACGATTCTGTTTTGCTGAGAGATTTCAAAATGCTGTCTGAAATTTATCGCCTAGTGTTTTATACATATTTGATCTGAGGGAGGGACTTTGAGTAGAACTTGTAAAAAGAATGTTACCCAATGAAAATTACTGAAAGATGTAGGAGGTGGACGGGTCCTGTCCTCTGGACACGCCTTGAGCGAAAATCCCAAAATCATGACATGTTAGCGACAGCTTATTTTTAAGGGTTATTGAAGGCAATTAGCCTGGCGTATTTCGTTTTCGAACGATTTATGATAGGGTCTTAGCCTGCGTGTGACCCAAGAGGGACGTCTGCAAGGATGCAATCCAGACGCCTGTCGATGGCTGGAGACTCGAAGTCATGTAGCTATCGGGTGCCATAGGATTGACTGTTTGAAAGTAAATATGGAAATGTTTGGGAAAGGCAAGAGACTCGACGTTGCTTTGCTTTAAAGTATAAAGACGCTATTCTTTAACGATCATGCCACGAAGTGGAAAGGGTCTGGGAAGCCTCTGGCAAGAGGACTGTGTCAAAAGACACGGCACTTACCCGAGAACCTTGGATCGATCGTGACTTCTGAGAGACAGATATCGGTGATCAGGTAGTTTTATTTATTTTTATTGCCCCTTGCCCGTCGCAGATGGACGAAAGCGTTTTATGATGAGTCCATTACTAGCAAGCAGAAAACGGAGTCGAATGCTTAGATTCAATTATGTTTTAGGTTTTTCCCCGATATAAATTTTAAAAACATGCCGTTGAAATAAAGTTTATATCCCCGGATAGCAGGGAAACACGTGTGGGTTGGAAACTAATATTGTGTTCTTAACACGTGCACGGACAGCAAGCGTTTTAATGAGCTACAAAAATAGACAGATGATTTCTTAGTAAACTAACTGTGATATCCAAATTTTGATTTAAAATAAATAACGCTATATAGAATTGAATGTTATAAATTTGATTATAATAGTTTATGAAAATTATCAATTTCTATGCTATAGCATTCATGTAATTTTAGATCACAATTAAATCAAATTTTACTATTAAAAAGAGAATAGTTATTGAAAGATACCATAGGTATAGGATTACGTGTAGTTACGGCACTGGCGCGGCGAGGTAGGCATACAGTGGCCGCCTGGCGGCAACGCGTCGTATTCACGTTGTCGATGGATATTTTCGTTATTTATTCCAACACCAAACCATACCAATGCTTTTTGTGAATGGTTTCTTCATCAGAAATGTTTATAGAATGCAATCCTGTATAGTAAACTCCTGCGAGATAAAAGATTTTTCATAAAAATACAGAAATAGCGCGTACAAACTACCGACGGCACCTCTTTTTCAAATTTTGACAAGCACTTACAAATATTAAAAATCATCAAAAAATATAATTGTTCATACAGACGTATAGAGGAAAGTCTCCTCTATCTTTTGATATAATCCTGAACTTCCTCGCATTTTTAGTTTTCATGTAATACTGCATTTTTTCCCACAACTACACGTTTTCACAAAAATGCCTGTTTCTCAAAAACTGTACGTACAGGAGTAAAACGGTTTGCAGATTCGTAATCAGTGAACAAAAGCCTATAAGAATCACGTAATGGATATTGCAGATCACAAAAAAAGTTCAAATTTGATGGACTGTGTAATATACTGATTCCTTCCCATAGATTAATGTACAGATAATAACAGTATCGTTATTACTATATCTACATTGTATCTAATGTAATATACTGATTCCTTCCCACAGAACAATGTTCATTTAATAACAATATCATTCTTACTGTATCTACATTAGATATAATGTAATATACTAATCCCTTCCCACAGATCAATGTACATATAATAACAGTATCGTTATTACTATATCTACATTAGATATGTAATATACATTTAATAACAATATCATTATTACTATATTTACATCAGATGCAATTTAATATCCTGATTTAATCCCACAGACCAATGTACATTTAATAACAATATCATTATTACCTTATCTGCATTAGATATAATGTAATATACTGATCCCTTCCCACAGATCATTGTACATTTGATAACATATTACATTATATCCTATATAGATGTAGTATCAACGATGTTGTTATTAAATGTACATTGATCTGTGGGACGGGAAGAATATATTACATTATAGCTGTTGTAGATATGGTAGTAATGATATTGTTACCAAATGAACATTAGTCCGTGGGAATTAATCAGTATATTACATTATATCTAATGTAGATATAGTAATAACGATACTGTTATTATATGTATATTAATCTGTGGGAAGGGATCAGTATATTACATTATATCTGATGTAGGTATAGTAATAATGATATTGTTTCCGAAATGCGTGGTCTGCGAGGTCGGAAAATGAAACACGCACCTTTATGGATTTATAATA